>NC_141550.1:51660000-51851250 GCF_021556685.1 Rattus norvegicus
TCATGAACAGCTGTTGAATTTTGTCAAATGCTTTCTCAGAACCTAATGAAATGATCATGTGGTTTTTTTCTTTTGAGTTTGTTTATATAGTGAATTATGTTGATAGATTTCCATATATTGAACCATCCTTGTATAACTAGGATGAAGTCTACTGGATCATGATGGATGATCATTTTAATGTGTTCTTGGATTCCCTTTGAGAGAATTTTATTGAGTATTTTTATGTTGATATTCATAAAATAAATTGGTCTGAAGTTCTCTTTCTCTGGTGGGTCTTTGTGTAGTTTAGGTATAAGAGTAATTGTCGCTTCAGAGAAGGAATTGGGTAGTGCTCCATCTATTTCTATTTTGTGAAATAGTTTGGAAAGTATTAGTATGAGGTCATCTATGGAGGTCTGATAGAATTCTGCATTGAACCCATCTGGACTTGGGCTCTTTTTAGTTGGGAGACTTTTAATAACTGCTTCTATTTCTTTAGGAGTTATGTGGTTGTTTAGATGGTTTATCTGTTCTTGATTTAACTTCAGTACCTGGTACTTGTCTAGAAAATTGTTGATTCCCTCCAGATTTTCCAGTTTTGTTGAATATAGGCTTTTGTAGTAGGATCTGATGATTTTTTGAATTTCCTCCTTTTCTGTAGCTTTGTCTCCATTTTCATTTCTGATTTTGTTAATTTGGACACACTCTCTGTACCCTCTGGTTAGGCTGGCTGGGGGTTTACCTATTTAACTGATTTTCTCAAAGAACCAGCTCCTGATTTTGTTCATTCACTGTATAGTCCATTTTGTTTCTACTTGGTTAATTATAGTCCTGAGTTTGATTATTTCCTGCTTTCTACTCCTCTTGGGTATATTTGCTTCTTTTTGTTCTAGAGCTTTTAGATGTGCTGTCAGGCTGCTGATATATGCTCTTTCCTGTTTCTTTCTGCAGGCACTCAAAGCTATGAGTTTTCCTCACAGCTTTCACTGTGTCCCATACGTTTGGGTATGTTGTACCTTCATTTTCATTAAATTCTCAGACATCTTTAATTTCTTTCTTTATTTCTTCCTTGATCAAGTTATCATTGAGTAAAGCATTGTTCAACTTCTATGTATATGTGGGTGTTCTTCCTTATTGTAGTTATTGAAGACCAGCCTTAAACAATGGTGATCTGGTAGGATGTATGGGATTATTTCTATCTTTCTGTATCTGTTGAGGCCTGTTTTATGACTGATTATATGGTCAATTTTGGAGAAGGTACCATGACGTGGTGAGAAGAGAGTATATCCTTTTGTTTTAGGATGGAGTGTTCTATAAAAATCTGTTAAGTCCATTTGGTTTATAACTTCTGTTTGTCTCTCTATGTCTCTGTTTAATTTCCGTTTTCATGATCTGTCCATTGATGAAAGTGTGGTGTTGAAATCTCCTACTATTATTGTGTGAGGTGCAATGTGTGCTTTGAGCTTTAGCAAGGTTTCTTTTATGTACGTAGGTGCCCTTGCATTTGGAGCACAGATATTTAGGATTGATAGTTCATCTTGGTGAATTTTTCTTTTGCTGAATATGAAGTGTCCTTCCTTATCTTTTTTGATGACTTTTGGTTGAAAGTCGATTTTATTCGATATTAGAATGACTACTCCAGCTTGTTTCTTCCGATCATTTGCTTGGAATGTTGGTTTCAGCCTTTGACCCTGAGGTAGTCTCTGTCTTTGTCTGTGAGATGTGTTTCCTGTAGGTAGCAAAATTCTGTGTCCTCTTTATGTATCCGGTATGCTAGTCTATGTATTTTTATTGGGGAATTGAGTTCATTGATATTGAGAAATATTAAGGAATAGTGATTGCTGCTTCCTGTTATTTTCTTATTTAGAGGTGGAATTATGTTTGTGTGTCTCTCTTCTTTTGGTTTCATTACAAGGAGTTTACTGGGGTTGGGGATTTAGCTCAGTGGTAGAGCGCTTGCCTAGCAAGCACAAGGCCCTGGGTTCGGTCTTCAGCTCCGAAAAAACAAAAAACAAAAAAACAAACAAGGAGTTTACTTTCATGCTTTTTCTAGGATATAGTTTCCATCCTTCTGTGGAGTTTTCCATCTACTATCCTTTGTAGGGTTGGATTTATAAAAAGATATTGTAGTTTTGTCATGGAATATTTTGGTTTCTCTATTTATGTTACTTGAGAGTTTTGCTGGATATAGTAACCTGGTCTGGCATTTGTGTTCTCTTAGGGTCTGTATGACATCTCCCAAGGATCTTGTGGCTTTCATAGTCTCTGGTGAGATGTTTTCTGTAATTCTTATAGATCTGCATTTATATGTTACTTGACCTTTTCCCTTACTATTTTTAATATGCTTTCTTTGTATTGTGCATTTGTTCTTTTGACTATTATGTGATGGGAGGAATTTCTTTTCTGGTCCAATCTATTTGGAGTTCTGTAGGCTTCTTGAATGTTTATGGGAATCTCTTTCTTTAGGTTAGGGAAGTTTTCTTCTATAATTTATTGAAGATATTTACTGGTCCTTTAAGTTGGGAGTCTTCACTCATTTTTATACCTATTATCCTTAGGTTTGATCTTTTCATTGTGTCCTGGATTTCCTAGATGTTTTGGGCTAGGATTTTTTTGCAGTTGTCATTATTTTTGATGGTTGTGTTGATGTTTACTATGGTTTCTTCTGCCCCTGACATTCTCTCTTCTAACTCTTGTATTCTGTTGGTGATGCTTGCATCTATGACTCCTGATCTCTTCTCTGCATTTTCTATCTCCAGGGTTGTCTCCCTTTGTGCTTTCTTTATTGTTTCTATTTCCATTTTTAAATTCTGGATGATTTTGTTCAATTCCTTTACCTGTTTGGTTGTGTTTTCCTGTAATTCTTTTTGAGATTTTTGTGTTTTCACTTTAAGGGCTTCTTCTTCTTTACTTGTGTTGTCCTGTATTTCTTTAAGGGAGTTATTTATGTGCATCTTAAAGTCCTCCATCATCATCATAAAATATGATTTTAAATCCAAATCTTGCTTTTCTGGTGTGTTTGGATATCCAGTATTTGCTTTGGTGGGCAAATTGAGCTCTGATGCTGCCAAGTAGTCTTGGTATCTGTTGCTTAGGTTCCTGTGCCTGCCTCTTGCCATTAGGTTGTCTCTGGTGTTAGCTTGCCTTGCTGTCTATGACAGTGGCTTGATCCTCCTGTAGGCCTGTCTGTCAGCACTCCGGTCGACCTGTTTTTCTGTTTTCTTTCAGCTGGTTCTGGGACAAGAGAGCTCTGCTCTCAGGTGTGTAGGTGCTCCTGGTGACTGGCTTCCAGCTCTTGGTGCAGGCAGGAACCAGAAGGATCCTGCCCTTGACTGCTCCTAGGTCCTTATTCCCAGGGGGCACAGATGGCACTAGGTGATTTCCTCTTGGGTCAGGAATGTGGGCAAAGAGAAGTCCTCTCTGAGTTCTCAGGATATCTGTACTTCTGAGGGTCCAGCTCTCTCCTCCATGGGATTTGGGTGCAGGGAGCTGTGTGACAGGTTCAGTTCAGTTCCAGGCAGAGACCTAGGCTTGTTTTTCTTAAGATAATGTTTTTTTTTAAGATTTATTTATTTTACATATTTGAGTACATGGTAGCTATCTTCAGACACACAGAGAGGGCACCAGATCCCATTACAGATAGATGATTATGAACCACCATGTGGTTACTGGGAATTGAACTCAGGACCTCTTAAAAAGAGTACTCAGTGCTTTTAACTACTCTCTCCAGCCCGGTTACTATTATATTTTAAGTACACATTTGATATTTACTGAAAAATACAAGGAATAATATAAACTTTAAATGCTTGCCATGTGAACTGTTCTTGATCTTTCTGTCAGTACAGTTTGTCTGTAGTATTTAATGATTTTCTCTGTCCTGACCAAATCAACATACATGTTGGAGCAGTATCAAAGCACATGTTTTTAATTCTCAGAGTCTGAGACATTAAAGTGAAATGAAATAGTTACAGCGTAGGACTGAAAATGATTTAGAAATATTTCTAAAATATCTGAAAACTAAAACCTTCTAGGGCCAATGAAGTAGCTTTTCTTTTTCTTTTTTTTTTATTAACTTGAGTATTTCTTATATACATTTCGAGTGTTATTCCCTTTCCCGGTTTCCGGGCAAACATCCCCCTCCCCCCTCCCCTTCCTTATGGGTGTTCCCCTCTCAACCCTCCCCCCATTGCCGCCCTCCCCCCATAGACTAGTTCACTGGGGGTTCAGTCTTAGCAGGACCCAGGGCTTCCCCTTCCACTGGTGCTCTTACTAGGATATTCATTGCTACCTACGGGGTCAGAGTCCAGGGTCAGTCCATGTATAGTCTTTAGGTAGTGGCTTAGTCCCTGGAAGCTCTGGTTGCTTGGCATTGTTGTACTTTTGGGGTCTCGAGCCCCTTCAAGCTCTTCCAGTTCTTTCTCTGATTCCTTCAATAGGGGACCTATTCTCAGTTCAGTGGTTTGCTGCTGGCATTCGCCTCTGTATTTGCTGTATTCTGGCTGTGTCTCTCAGGAGCGATCTACATCCGGCTCCTGTCGGTCTGCACTTCTTTGCTTCATCCATCTTGTCTAATTGGGTGGCTGTATATGTATGGGCCACATGTGGGGCAGGCTCTGAATGGGTGTTCCTTAAGTCTCTGTTTTAATCTTTGCCTCTCCCTTCCCTGCCAAGGGTATTCTTTTTCCTCATTTAAAGAAGGAGTGAAGCATTCACATTTTGATCATCCGTCTGGAGTTTCGTTTGTTCTAGGGATCTAGGGTAATTCAAGCATTTGGGCTAATAGCCACTTATCAATGAGTGCATACCATGTATGTCTTTCTGTGATTGGGTTAGCTCACTCAGGATGATATTTTCCAGTTCCAACCATTTGCCTACGAATTTCATAAACTCGTTGTTTTTGATAGCTGAGTAATATTCCATTGTGTAGATGTACCATATTTTTTCTGTATCCATTCCTCTGTTGAAGGGCATCTGGGTTCTTTCCATTTTCTGGCTATTATAAATAAGGCTGCGATGAACATAGTGGAGCACGTGTCTCTTTTATATGTTGAGGCATCTTTTGGGTATATGCCCAAGAGAGGTATAGCTGGATCCTCAGGCAGTTCAATGTCCAATTTTCTGAGGAACCTCCAGACTGATTTCCAGAATGGTTTTACCAGTCTGCAATCCCACCAACAATGGAGGAGTGTTCCTCTTTCTCCACATCCTTGCCAGCATCTGCTGTCACCTGAGTTTTTGATCTTAGCCAATCGCACTGGTGTGAGGTGAAATCTCAGGGTTGTTTTGATTTGCATTTCCCTTATGACTAAAGATGTTGAACATTTCTTTAGGTGTTTCTCAGCCATTCGGCATTCCTCAGCTGTGAATTCTTTGTTTAGCTCTGAACCCCATTTTTTAATAGGGTTATTTGTTTCTCTGCGGTCTAACTTCTTGAGTTCTTTGTATATTTTGGATATAAGGCCTCTATCTGTTGTAGGATTGGTAAAGATCTTTTCCAAATCTGTTGGTTGCCGTTTTGTCCTAACCACAGTGTCCTTTGCCTTACAGAAGCTTTGCAGTTTTATGAGATCCCATTTGTCAATTCTTGATCTTAGAGCATAAGCCATTGGTGTTTTGTTCAGGAAATTTTTTCCAGTGCCCATGTGTTCCAGATGCTTCCCTAGTTTTTCTTCTATTAGTTTGAGTGTGTCTGGTTTGATGTGGAGGTCCTTGATCCACTTGGACTTAAGCTTTGTACAGGGTGATAGGCATGGATCGATCTGCATTCTTCTACATGTTGCCCTCCAGTTGAACCAGCACCATTTGCTGAAAATGCTATCTTTTTTCCATTGGATGGTTTTGGCTCCTTTGTCAAAAATCAAGTGACCATAGGTGTGTGGGTTCATTTCTGGGTCTTCAATTCTATTCCATTGGTCTATCTCTCTGTCTCTGTACCAATACCATGCAGTTTTTATCACTATTGCTCTGTAATACTGCTTGAGTTCAGGGATAGTGATTCCCCCTGAAGTCCTCTTATTGTTGAGGATAGCTTTAGCTATCCTGGGTTTTTTGTTATTCCAGATGAATTTGCAAATTGTTCTGTCTAACTCTTTGAAGAATTGGATTGGTATTTTGATGGGGATTGCATTGAATCTGTAGATTGCTTTTGGTAAAATGGCCATTTTTACTATATTAATCCTGCCAATCCATGAGCATGGGAGATCTTTCCATCTTCTGAGGTCTTCTTCAATTTCTTTCTTCAGTGTCTTGAAGTTCTTATTGTACAGATCTTTTACTTGCTTGGTTAAAGTCACACCGAGGTACTTTATATTATTTGGGTCTATTATGAAGGGTGTCGTTTCCCTAATTTCTTTCTCGGCTTGTTTCTCTTTTGTATAGAGGAAGGCAACTGATTTATTTGAGTTAATTTTATACCCAGCCACTTTGCTGAAGTTGTTTATCAGCAAATAGTGATATTTTGACCTCTTCTTTTCCGATCTGTATCCCCTTGATCTCCTTTTGTTGTCTGATTGCTCTGGCTAGAACTTCAAGAACTATATTGAATAAGTAAGGAGAGAGTGGGCAGCCTTGTCTAGTCCCTGATTTTGGTGGGATTGCTTCAAGTTTCTCTCCATTTAGTTTAATGTTAGCAACTGGTTTGCTGTATATGGCTTTTACTATGTTTAGGTATGGGCCTTGAATACCTATTCTTTCCAGGACTTTTATCATGAAGTGGTGTTGAATTTTGTCAAATGCTTTCTCAGCATCTAATGAAATGATCATGTGGTTCTGTTCTTTCAGTTTGTTTATATGATGGATCACGTTGATGGTTTTCCTTATATTAAACCATCCCTGCATGCCTGGGATGAAGCCTACTTGATCATGGTGGATGATTGTTTTGATGTGCTCTTGAATTCGGTTTGCCAGAATTTTATTGAGTATTTTTGCGTCGATATTCATAAGGGAAATTGGTCTGAAGTTCTCTTTCTTTGTTGGGTCTTTGTGTGGTTTAGGTATAAGAGTAATTGTGGCTTCATAGAAGGAATTCGGTAGGGCTCCATCTGTTTCAATTTTGTGGAATAGTTTGGATAATATTGGTATAAGGTCTTCTATGAAGGTTTGATAGAATTCTGCACTAAACCCGTCTGGACCTGGGCTCTTTTTGGTTGGGAGACCTTTAATGACTGCTTCTATTTCCTTAGGAGTTATGGGGTTGTTTAACTGGTTTATCTGTTCCTGATTTAACTTCGATACCTGGTATCTGTCTAGGAAATTGTCCATTTCCTGAAGATTTTCAAGTTTTGTTGAATATAGGTTTTTATAGTAAGATCTGATGATTTTTTGAATTTCCTCTGAATCTGTAGTTATGTCTCCCTTTTCATTTCTGATTTTGTTAATTTGGACGCACTCTCTGTGTCCTCTCGTTAGTCTGGCTAAGGGTTTATCTATCTTGTTGATTTTCTCAAAGAACCAACTTTTGGTTCTGTTGATTCTTTCTATGGTCCTTTTTGTTTCTACTTGGTTGATTTCAGCTCTGAGTTTGATTCTTTCCTGCCTTCTACTCCTCCTGGGTGTATTTGCTTCTTTTTGTTCTAGAGCTTTTAGGTGTGCTGTCAAGCTGCTGACATATGCTCTTTCCTGTTTCTTTCTGCAGGCACTCAGCGCTATGAGTTTTCCTCTTAGCACAGCTTTCATTGTGTCCCATAAGTTTGGGTATGTTGTACCTTCATTTTCATTAAATTCTAAAAAGTTTTTAATTTCTTTCTTTATTTCTTCCTTGACCAGGTTATCATTGAGTAGAGCATTGTTCAATTTCCACGTATATGTGGGCATTCTTCCCTTATTGTTATTGAAGACCAGTTTTAGGCCGTGGTGGTCCGATAGCACGCATGGGATTATTTCTATCTTTCTGTACCTGTTGAGGCCCGTTTTTTGACCAATTATATGGTCAGTTTTGGAGAAAGTACCATGAGGAGCTGAGAAGAAGGTATATCCTTTTGCTTTAGGATAGAATGTTCTATAAATATCCGTTAAGTCCATTTGGCTCATGACTTCTCTTAGTCTGTCTACATCTCTGTTTAATTTCTGTTTCCATGATCTGTCCATTGATGAGAGTGGGGTGTTGAAATCTCCCACTATTATTGTGTGAGGTGCAATGTGTGTTTTGAGCTTTAGTAAGGTTTCTTTTACATATGTAGGTGCCCTTGTATTTGGGGCATAGATATTTAGGATTGAGAGTTCATCTTGGTGGATTTTTCCTTTGATGAATATGAAGTGTCCTTCCTTATCTTCTTTGATGACTTTTAGTTGAAAATTGATTTTATTTGATATTAGAATGGCTACTCCAGCTTGCTTCTTCTGACCATTTGCTTGGAAAATTGTTTTCCAGCCTTTCACTCTGAGGTAATGTCTGTCTTTGTCTCTGAGGTGTGTTTCCTGTAGGCAGCAGAATGCAGGGTCCTCGTTGCGTATCCAGTTTGTTAATCTATGTCTTTTTATTGGGGAGTTGAGGCCATTGATATTGAGAGATATTAAGGAATAGTGATTATTGCTTCCTGTTATATTCATATTTGGAAGTGAGGTTATGTTTGTGTGCTTTCATTCTCTTTGTTTTGTTGCCAAGATGATTAGTTTCTTGCTTCTAGGGTATAGCTTGCCTCCTTATGTTGGGCTTTACCCTTTATTATCCTTTGTAGTGCTGGACTTGTAGAAAGATATTGTGTAAATTTGGTTTTGTCATGGAATATCTTGGTTTCTCCATCAATGTTAATTGAGAGTTTTGCAGGATACAGTAACCTGGGCTGGCATTTGTGTTCTCTTAGGGTCTGTATGACATCTGTCCAGGATCTTCTGGCCTTCATAGTTTCTGGCGAAAAGTCTGGTGTGATTCTGATAGGTCTGCCTTTATATGTTACTTGACCTTTTTCCCTTACTGCTTTTAATATTCTTTCTTTATTTTGTGCGTTTGGTGTTTTGACAATTATGTGACGGGAGGTGTTTCTTTTCTGGTCCAATCTATTTGGAGTTCTGTAGGCTTCTTGTATGCCTATGGGTATCTCTTTTTTTAGGTTAGGGAAGTTTTCTTCTATGATTTTGTTGAAGATATTTACTGGTCCTTTGAGCTGGGAGTCTTCACTCTCTTCTATACCTATTATCCTTAGTTTTGATCTTCTCATTGAGTCCTGGATTTCCTGTATGTTTTGGACCAGTAGCTTTTTCCGCTTTACATTATCTTTGACAGTTGAGTCAATGATTTCTATGGAATCTTCTGCTCCCGAGATTCTCTCTTCCATCTCTTGAATTCTGTTGGTGAAGCTTGTATCTACAGCTCCTTGTCTTTTCTTTTGATTTTCTATGTCCAGGGTTGTTTCCATGTGTTCTTTCTTGATTGCTTCTATTTCCATTTTTAATTCCTTCAACTGTTTGATTGTGTTTTCCTGGAATTCTTTCAGGGATTTTTGCGATTCCTCTCTGTAGGCTTCTACTTGTTCTCTAAGAAAGTTCTTTATGTCTTTCTTGAAGTCCTCCAGCATCATGATCAAATATGATTTTGAAACTAGGTCTTGCTTTTCTGGTGTGTTTGGATATTCCGTGTTTGCTTTGGTGGGAGAATTGGGCTCCGATAATGCCATGTAGTCTTGGTTTCTGTTGCTTGGGTTCCTGCGCTTGCCTCTCGCCATCAGATTATCTCTAGTGTTACTTTGTTCTGCTATTTCTGACAGTGGCTAGACTGTCCTATAACCTGTGTGTCAGGAGTGCTGTAGACCTGTTTTCCTGTTTTCTTTCAGCCAGTTATGGGGACAGAGTGTTCTGCTTTCGGCCGTGTAGTTTTTCCTCTCTACAGGTCTTCAGCTGTTCCTGTGGGCCTGTGTCTTGAGTTCACCAGGCAGGTTTCTTGCAGGGGAAAAGTTGGTCCTACCTGTGGTTCCAAGGCTCAAGTTTGCTCGTGCGGTACTGCCCAAGTCCTCTCCGCTGTGGCAGCAACCGGGAAAATCTGCGCCGCTCCTTCCGGGAGCCTCCGTGCACCAGGGTTTCAGATGACGTTTGGTGTTTTCCTCTGGCGCCTGGATGTGCACAGAGTGCAGTCTCTTCTGGTTTCCCAGGCGTGTCCGCCTCTCTGAAGGTTCAGCTCTCCCTCCCACGGGATTTGGGTGCAGAGAACTGTTTATCCGGTCTGTTTCCTTCACGTTCCGGCAGTGTCTCAGGCGCAGGGGTCCTGCCGCTCCCGGGCCCTCCCCTATGGGAACCCAGAGGCCTTATACAGTTGCCTCTTGGGCCAGGGATGTGGGCAGGGGTGGGCAGTGTTGGTGGTCTCTTCTGCTCTGCAGCCTCAGGAGTGCCCACCTGATCAGGCAGTGAGGTCTCTCTCCCACGGGGTTTGGGAGCAGAGAGCTGCTGCGGTCCGGGATCCGCCGGTGTGTTCAGGGAGTTTTTTGCTCTACCATTTCTCAGACTCTAAGTGATGGAAAGTCACTGGCTGTGCCATCTCGCTGTACCACACTTACACACATGCATCACCATAACTGGTTTCCCAAAATGCTCTCCTAAGTAAATATCCTGTGACAAACATCAATCCTAAGCAAACTTCTGTATTCTAAACGGCCAAGTGCAGCCCCTAGGAGAATTGGAAGTATTATATTTCCAGCCAGGGTTTTTAGTCAAGGTTTAGAGATGTTTTGTCTGTAGAAATGTCCAGGGGTAATCTTAGAAGCCACGGTACTGCGGGCCAGAGGGAAATTAGATTGTAATCTGATAAATATAAGGCCTGGACTCCAGAATTTCCTTTTCAGAGTAGAGGAGGTCAGAGGGAAGAAGTGAGGTGGGAATTGGTCTGCACTAGGAAGAGCTGTAAGCTAATTTTTCAGTACAGATGAGGGCGGGGCTGAATCATTGTGGGAGCCCAGGTGGCACAGTAATACAGAGCAGAATCGGATTCCTCCACATTCCGAAGTACAAATTTATACCTCCTGTCCGCGGTATAAACATGGTATTTCTCAGGATCGAGTCTGGAATCCACTACAGTTGTAGAACTGATGGAGTTATAGTAGAGAAGGTGCTGTGGGTCCTGCCCTTTCTGGAATCGGTACCAGTGGATGTAATTGTCGTTTCCGTGAATATCACAAGTGATTATGACAGAGGACCCCACTAGCCTGGTAATTAACATGATTCTTTCTTCCAAGTAGGAGGATGTTTGTCTGCCTACAGTGGTAACAGCAACAGAGAATCATAGGTTGGCAATTCATCAGCATGTCTCCCACTGACAAATGAAATTTCATGGGTATCTAAACCATATACTTACCAGCAGGCAAGAAAGCTAGAAGTAAGGTCAGAGTCCACAGCATGCCTTGTGCTCTGTGAACTGTGTAAGTCTAGGTATAGCAAGACAAGACAAGACAAAATAACCCAATAACCCTCTTCGACACTAATCCCTAACCTTTTGATTCAAAGCCATTCTTGCTGACTGAATGACAGGCAGAGAGATTTAAGCTGAAGCCTCTCTTCGAATCAACCAGCTGTCCAATGGGAGGGCTGGGTGTTTGGGAACAGCCACGCCTCTCAGGTTATCTGTGTGTATTTGGCACCATCTTGAGGTGACTGAGAGTAGACACTTCTCAGAGAAGGGAGCAAATGAGGAGAGACTGGAGCAAGCTCAGTACAGATACATTTGGAGGCCAGGCTATATGGATGACATTGCCTGCCCTAGTGTGTGGAAAGTTTCCCCAACTCAGAGTCTCCATATGTGAACGTTGCTGTGGTCCTGTCCTGAGAAGTCTTCTTTATGATTTTCCTGAACCAACATCAGTCACACATGTGAGTGGTCTTTTGAGCAACTGCCAGCATCAAACCTGTTAAGTCTTGATTTTAATATATTAAAAGCAATTAGGATCAATGTTACATTTGACCCTCTCCTAAAGGAGTAGGTGTGTGTGTGTGTGTGTGTGTGTGTGTGTGTGTGTGTGTGTGTGTGTGTGTGTCTGAGAGAGAGAGAGATAGAGAGAGAGAGAGAGAGAGAGAGAGAGAGAGAGAGAGAGAGAGAGAGAGAGTCATAAATCAACTTGTTAAAAACCTTTTTCGGGGCATGGTGAGTGTGAGTGTAATCCTATTTCCAGGAAGGTTGATACAGATGTTTTCCAAGTGAGAGACAAGATTGGGCTACATAGTAAATCCAAGGTTATTCTAGGAACCTAGTAAGATACTGCTAGAGCACATGCCTAATATGTACACAACACTGGATCTAACACCAATACTGACAAAAAAAATGGTAAAAGTCTTGTGAAGCCAGAGAAATGGCTCAGTGGTTAGGAGCACCACCTACTCTTTCAGAGGAACCAAATTCATCAGCACCTATGTAAAAAGTAGCTTGCAGCTATCTGCAACTCCAGTTAGAGAGAATAAAATGCAGGCTCTTTTACAAAGTGGTACTCATGCATACATTTGGGCACACATAATCATGGCACACATAAACATAAAATAAATATTTTAAAAGCTCATGATTAAAAGTAGGACAATGTCTATTCTGGTCACTTTTTGGCCTCTATTAGGTAATTCACTTTCCAGTACAATGGCAGGTAGCCATCAGAATGCTTGTGGCCAGTTGTTTTGTTTCTGGCCGCAGATTCGAAGTACAAGGATGTGAAGCTGCCCTAGAAGCAGCTCTGGAATCAGAGGCCTTTGTTGGGAGTGCGAGTACGTACCTAGGATAACCGTTCAGGTTCTCACAAGTTCTCTTATAGAGCCTGAAAGGACCTTGCTAGGTTATAAAGGTCAGAGTTAAAACTAAGGAAGGGGAAATTCCTATCAATCAGAGTGAAAGGAATTTCCTTTTCCATGTAGCCCAGGCAAGCAGAGCAAGCTAGAAATAGACCTTAGCCAGGTGCCATGTCATGTGGCCCAGCAAAAGGGTGGGCATCAAGCCTGAGATGGTTCTTGCCCATTGCCACATTGGACGATCATAGCATTCCTGAGATGACCCCAGATACCCAGAGGCCCTGGCACTACCAGGATGAGTAAGGGAGAGGTGGAGAAGTGGGAGAGAAAGGGAAGTAGAAGTGTGTGTGCACAATGAGGAGAGGTGCATTTGGAGACTCAAGGGTAGTGAGGAGCAGCCTGATTTGAGTAGACAGTGATGCCACCTAAGGCCATGGTGAGGTCCTGATCCATGCTGCCACCAAGGGCCATGTCTGGGTCTATGGTCCTTCAGCAGCAGAAGTCTGTTATGCCCAAAGGCCAGGCAGCCATCTGTGTTACTGCCTGGGAGCATCCTAATGTCTAGGGACTGGGCAGAACTGGCCTCACTCCTCACGTCTGCATCGCAGCAGAGCTGGCCTGCCTCTTGCTAGCTGCAGCACTCAGGAGAGTCACCCACACCTTTCCCATGAAGCATGGCAGAGCTAGCCCTGGTTGTGGGAGTTGCAGGTGAGCCAGCACTGAGGATTTGAGAGTAGAGACTCTGGGAAGCCACTTGCCATTCTCCTGCCTTGAGGTGGGGTGGGAATGAGAGAGATGCTGCCACCACTACCTGTGCTGGGAGAACTGGCCCTGAGGTCATGAGAGTGGGAGAGCTGTCCCAGACCCTTGCCTGTTGCAGTAAGGGAAAGTGGGCCCTGCACCTCTCCTGGGAAGCACAATAGAGCTGGTTCTGGTGGCATGGGCATGGGTGGGGAGCTGGCACGCTGCTCTGTTTAGCAACCATCCAGAACTTTCAAATGAGCCATCTATCAACATCTGGAGTGAGTGAACAAAGCTGTAGGATCTCCATGACACAGGACAACAACAGGATATCTGAGAAAAGTTGCAGTGAGGATTTATGTATAGCAGAAGCCAGAGGCCCCAAACCAGACCAATGACTCATTGCAATAAACATTTGCAAATAAAGACATGTGGACAAAGAGCTGCACTGTGTGATACTCGGTGACACACTGCAGCTTCTTTTTTTTTTTTAATAACTTGAGTGTTTCTTATTTACATTTCGAGTGTTATTCATTTTCCCGGTTTCCGGGCAAACATCCCCCTAATCCCTCCCCCTCCCCTTCTTTATGGGTGTTCCCCTCCCCATCTCCCCACATTGCCACCCTCCCCCCAACAATCACATTCACTGGGGGTTCAGTCTTAGCAGGACCAAGGGCTTCCCCTTCCACTGGAGATCTCACTAGGATATTCATAGTTACCTATGAGGTCAGAGTCCAAGGTCAATCTATGTATAGTCCTTAGATAGTGGCTTAGTCCCTGGAAGTTCTGGTTGCTTGGCATTGTTGTTCATAAGGGGTCTTTAGCTCCTTCAAGCTCTTCCAGTTCTTTCGCTGATTCCTTCAACGGGGGTCCTATTCTCAGTTCATTGGTTTGCTGCTGCCATTCGCCTCTGTGTTTGCTGTATTCTGGCTGTGTCTCTCAGGAGCGATCTACATCCGGCTCCTGTAGGCCTGCACTTCTTTGCTTCATCCATCTTTTCTAATTGGATGGCTGTATATGTATGGGCCACATGTGGGGCAGGCTCTGAATGGGTGTTCCTTCTGTGTCTGTTTTAATCTTTGCCTCTCTATTCCCTGCCAAGGGTACTCTTGTTCCCCTTTTAAAGAAGGAGTGAAGCATTCACATTTTGATCATGCGTCTTGAGTTTCATGTGTTCTACGCATCTAGGGTAATTCAAGCACTTGGGCTAATAGCCACTTATCAATGAGTGCATACCATGTGTGTTTTTCTGTGATTGGGTTACCTCACTCAGGATGATATTTTCCAGTTCCAACCATTTGCCTACAAATTTCATGAATTCATTGTTTTTGATAGCTGAGTAATATTCCATTGTGTAGATGTACCACATTTTCTGTATCCATTCCTCTGTTGAAGGGCATCTGGATTTTTCCAGCTTCTGGCTATTATAAATAAGGCTGCTATGAACATAGTGGAAAGGTGTCTTTTTTATATGTTGGGGCATCTTTTGGGTACATGCCCAAGAGAGGTATAGCTGGATCCTCAGGCAGTTCAATGTCCAATTTTCTGAGGAACCTCCAGACTGATTTCCAGAATGGTTGTACCAGTCTGCAATCCCACCAACAATGGAGGAGTGTTCTGTTCCTCTTTCTCCACATCCTCGCCAGCATTTGCTGTCACCTGAGTTTTTGATCTTAGCCATTCTCACTGGTGTGAGGTGAAATCTCAGGGTTGTTTTGATTTACATTTCCCTTATGACTAAACAGGTTGAACATTTCTTTAGGTGTTTCTCAGCCATTCGGCATTCCTCAGCTTTGAATTCTTTATTTAGCTCTGAACCCCATTTTTAATAGGGTTATTTGTCTCCCTGCCGTCTAACTTCCTGAGTTCTTTGTATATTTTGGATATAAGGCCTCTATCTGTTGTAGGATCAGTAAAGATATTTTCCCAATCTGTTGGTTGCCGTTTTATCCTAACCACAGTGTCCTTTGCCTTACAGAAGCTTTGCAGTTTTATGAGATCCCATTTGTCGATTCTTGATCTTAGAGCATAAGCCATTGGTGTTTGGTTCAGGAAATTTTTTCCAGTGCCCATGTGTTCCAGATGCTTCCCTAGTTTTTCTTCTATTAGTTTGAGTGTATCTGGTTTGATGTGGAGGTCCTTGATCCACTTGGACTTAAGCTTTGTACAGGGTGATAAGCATGGATCGATCTGCATTCTTCTCCATGTTGGCCTCCAGTTGAAACAGCACCATTTGGTGAAAATGCTATCTTTTTTCCATTTGATGGTTTAGGCTCCTTTGTCAAAAATCAAGTGACCATAGGTGTGTGGGTTCATTTCTGGATCTTCATTCTATTCCACTCGTCTATCTGTCTGTCTATGTACCAATACCATGCAGTTTTTAATCACTATTGCTCTGTAATACTGCTTGAGTTCAGGGATAGTGATTCCCCCTGAAGTCCTTTTATTGTTGAGGATAGTTTTAGCTACCCTGGGTTTTTTGTTATTCCAGATGAATTTGCAAATTGTTCTGTCTAACTCTTTGAAGAATTGGATTGGTATTTTGATGGGGATTGCATTGAATCTGTAGATCGCTTTTGGTAGAACGGCCATTTTTACTATATTAATCCTGCCAATCCATGAGCATGGGAGGTCTTTCCATCTACTGAGGTCTTCTTCAATTTCTTTCTTCAGTGTCTTGAAGTACTTATTGTACAGATCTTTTACTTGCTTGGTTAAAGTCACACTGAGGTACTTTATATTATTTGGATCTAGTATGAAGGGTGTCGTTTCCCTAATTTCTTTCTCGGCTTGTTCTCCTTTGTGTAGAGGAAGGCTACTGATTTATTTGAGTTAATTTTATAGCCAGCCACTTTGCTGAAGTTGTATATCAGCTTTAGTAGTTCTCTGGTGGAACTTTTGGGATCACTTAAATATACTATCATATCATCTGCAAATAGTGATATTTTGACTTCTTCTTTTCCGATCTGTATCCCCTTGACCTCCTTTTGTTGTCTGATTGCACTGGCTAGAACTTCAAGAACTATATTGAATAAGTAGGGAGAGAGTGGGCAGCCTTGTCTAGTCCCTGATTTTAGTGGGATTGCTTCTAGTTTCTCTCCATTTAATTTAATGTTAGCAACTGGTTTGCTGTATATGGCTTTTACTATGTTTAGGTATGGGCCTTGAATTCCTATTCTTTCCAAGACTTTTATCATGAAGGGGTGTTGAATTTTGTCAAATGCTTTCTCAGCATCTAATGAAATGATCATGTGGTTTTGTTCTTTCAGTTTGTTTATATAATGGATCACGTTGATGGTTTTCCGTATATTCAACCATCCCTGCATGCCTGGGATGAAGCCTACTTGATCATGGTGGATATTTGTTTTGATGTGCTCTTGGATTCGGTTTGCAACAATTTTATTGAGTATTTTTGCCTCGATATTCATAAGGGAATTTGTCTGAAGTTCTCTTTCGTTGTTGGGTCTTTGTGTGGTTTAGGTATAATAGTAATTGTGGCTTCATAGAAGGAATTCGGCAGTGCTCCATCTGTTTCAATTTTGTGGAATAGTTTGGATAATATTGGTATGAGGTCTTCTATGAAGGTCTGATAGAATTCTGCCCTAAACCCATCTGGACCTGGACTCTTTTTGGTTGGGAGACCTTTAATGACTGCTTCTATTTCCTTAGGAGTTATGGGGTTGTTTAACTGGTTTATCTGTTCCTGATTTAACTTCGGTTCCTGGTATCTGTCTAGGAAATTGTCCATTTCCTGAAGATTTTCAAGGTTTGTTGAATATAGGCTTTTATAGTAAGATCTGATGATTTTTTGAATTTCCTCAGAATCTGTAGTTATGTCTCCCTTTTCATTTCTGATTTTGTTAATTTGGACACACTCTCTGTGTCTTCTAGTTAGTCTGGCTAAGGGTTTATCTATCTTGTTGATTTTCTCAAAGAACCAACTTTTCGTTTTGTTGATTCTTTCTATGGGCCTTTTTGTTTCTACTTGGTTGATTTCAGCTCTGAGTTTGATTATTTCCTGCCTTCTACTCCTCCTGGGTGTATTTGCTTCTTTTTGTTCTAGAGCTTTTAGGTGTGCTTTCAAGCTGCTGACTTAAGCTCTTTCCTGTTTCTTTCTGCAGGCACTCAGCGCTATGAGTTTTCCTCTTAGCACAGCTTTCGTTGTGTCCCATAAGTTTGGGTATGTGGTACCTTCATTTTCATTAAATTCTAAAAAGTTTTTAATTTCTTTCTTTATTTCTTCCTTGACCAGGTTATCATTGAGTAGAGCATTGTTAATTTCCACGTATATGTGGGCATTCTTCCCTTATTGTTATTGAAGACGACCTTTAGGCCGTGGTGGTCTGATAGTACGCGTGGGATTATTTCTATCTTTCTGTACCTGTTGAGGCCCGTTTTTTGACTAATTATATGGTCAGTTTTGGAGAAAGTACCCTAAGGAGCTGAGAAGAAGGTATATCCTTTTGCTTTAGGATAGAATGTTCTATAAATATCTGTTGAGTCCATTTGACTCATGACTTCTCTTAGTCTGTCTATGTCTCTGTTTAATTTCTGTTTCCATGATCTGTCCATTGATGAGAGTGGGGTGTTGAAATCTCCTACTATTATTGTGTGAGGTGCAATGTGTGTTTTGAGCTTTAGTAAGGTTTCTTTTACGTATGTAGGTGCCCTTGTATTTGGGGCATAGATATTTAGGATTGAGAGTTCATCTTGGTGGATTTTTTCTTTGATGAATATGAAGTGTCCTTCCTTATCTTTTTTGATGACTTTTAATTGAAAATTGATTTTATTTGATATTAGAATGGCTACTCCAGCTTGCTTCTTCTGACCATTTGCTTGGAAAGTTGTTTTCCAGCCTTTCATTCTGAGGTAGTGTCTGTCTTTGTCTCTGAGGTGTGTTTCCTGTAGGCAGCAGAATGCAGGGTCCTCGTTGCATATCTAGTTTGTTAGTCTATGTCTTTTTATTGGAGAGTTGAGGCCATTGATGTTGAGAGATATTAAGAAATAGTGATTATTGCTTCCTGTTATATTCATATTTGGATATGAGGTTATGTTTGTGTGCTTTTCTTCTCTTTGTTTTGTTGCCAAGACGATTAGTTTCTTGCTTCTTCTAGGGTATAGCTTGCCTCCTTATGTTGGGCTTTACCATTGATTATCCTTTGTAGTGCTGGATTTGTAGAAAGATATTGTGTAAATTTGGTTTTGTCATGGAATATCTTGGTTTCTCCATGTATGTTAATTGAGAGTTTTGCAGGACACAGTAACCTGGGCTGGCAGTTGTGTTCTCTTAGGGTCTGTATGACATGTGTCCAGGTTCTTCTGGCTTTCATAGTTTCTGGCGAAAAGTCTGGTGTGATTCTGATAGGTCTGCCTTTATATGTTACTTGACCTTTTCCCCTTACGGCTTTTAATAATCTTTCTTTTTTTGTGTGTGTTTGGTGTTTTGACTATTATGTGACGGGAGGAGTTTCTTTTCTGGTCCAATCTATTTGGAGTTCTGTAGGCTTCTTGTATGCTTATGGGTATTTCTTTTTTTAGGTTAGGGAAGTTTTCTTCTATGATTTTGTTGAAGATATTTACTGGTCCTTTGAGCTGGGAGTCTTCACTCTCTTCTATACCTATTATCCTTAGGTTTGATCTTCTCATTGAGTCCTGGATTTCCTGTATGTTTTGGACCAGTAGCTTTTTCCCCTTTACATTATCTTTGACAGTTGAGTCGATGATTTCTATGGAATCTTCTGCTCCTGAGATTCTCTCTTCCATCTCTTGTATTCTGTTGGTGGAGCTCGTATCTACAGCTCCTTGTCTCTTCTTTTGGTTTTCTATATCCAGGGTTGTTTCCATGTGTTCTTTCTTGACTGCTTCTATTTCCATTTTTAATTCCTCCAACTGTTTGATTGTGTTTTCCTGGAATTCTTTCAGGGCTTTTTTGTGACTCCTCTCTACGTGCTTCTACTTGTTTATCTATGATTTCCTGGAATACTTTCAGGGATTTTTGTGACTCCTCTCTATGGGCTTCTACTTGTTTGTTTATGATTTCCTGGAATTCTTTCAGGGATTTTTGCGATTTCTCTCTGTAGGCTTCTACTTGTTCTCTAAGGGAGTTCTTCATGTCTTTCTTGAAGTCCTCCAGCATCATGATCAAATATGATTTTGAAACTAGATCTTGCTTTTCTGGTTTGTTTGGATATTCCGTGTTTGCTTTGGTGGGAGAATTGGGCTCCGATGATTCCGTGTCATCTTGGTTTCTGTTGCTTGGGTTCCTGCAGTTGCCTCTTGCCATCAGATTATCTCTAGTGTTACTTTGTTCTGCTATTTCTGACAGTGGTAGACTGTCCTATAAGCCTGTGTTTCAGGAGTGCTGTAGACCTGTTTTCCTGTTTTCTTTCAGCCAGTTATGGGGACAGAGTGTTCTGCTTTCGGGCGTGTAGTTTTTCCTCTCTACAGGTCTTCAGCTGTTCCTGTGGGCCTGTGTCTTGAGTTCACCAGGCAGGTCGCTTGCAGCAGAAAAGTTGGTCTTACCTGTGGTCCCGAGGCTCAAGTTTGCTGGTGGCATGTTGCTTATGAGCTCTCCGCGTCGGGAGCCACCAGGAAGATCTGCGCCGCCCTTTCCGGGAGCTTCCATGCACCAAGGTCCACACTACAGCTTCTACAGTGAGATTTTCTCTTTCTTTTGTGGACAAGGCTGCAAGCACAGAGGACGGATACTAAAGAACAAAAAGATGAGTGGGATTGGGGTGCATGATGTTAAATTCACAAAGAACCAATAAAAAGTTAAATATAAAAATAAACTTCCAGGTTAGAAGTTCCAAAGTGGGATTTTCAGGTTTTGAGAAACAGGTGTCATGCAACTGCTTCAATGAGTATGGGACTAATCGTGAGTCATCACTAAAGGTCACTGTCACAACTGTGCGCCTTCTCTTTATGTAAATTAAGGTACTCATAAAATAAAGGTTAAAAAAATCAGAAAATAAACCAATTCCACCAGAACCATAAGACCAACAGCAATTCGCCAGGAAGGCAAATACCAGAGTGTTATGATAGAAACATCAATAGAACACAGTGGAAAATCCATAAAGTAATCCATGCATATACATGTGGGGACATTCAGATGAGGAGGAAAATTTTTTCAGTGCTCTTTTGGGGAATTATATTGTTAAATTTCTACCTTAACTTGTAGAAAAATATTTAATATAATAAAATTGTTCTGTAATACAGTTTGAAGTCAAGAATTCTGATTCCTCCATGAGTTCTTATTTTTGAGAATGGTTTTAGCTATCCTGGGGTTTTTGCTATTCCAGATGAAAAATAAAATTGCTTTTTCTATCTCTGTGAAGAAGTGAGTTGGATTCTTGATGATCTGTACATTGCTTTTGGTAATATGACCATTTTTTTTCTATGTTAATCCTGCTGATCCATGAGCATAGGAGATCTTTTCATCTTCTGAGGTCTTCTATTTCTTTCTTCAGAGTCTTGAAGTTCTTGTCATACAGATCTTTCACTTGCTTGGTTAGAGTCACACCAAGGTATTTTCTATTATTTGTGATGATTGTAAAGAGTGTCATTTCCTTAATTTCTTTCTCAGCCTGTTTATCCTTTAAGTAGAAGGAGGCTACTGATTTGAGTTAATTTTATATACAACCATTTTGCTAAAGTTGTTTATAAGGTTTAGGAGTTCTATGGTAGAATTTTTGGTGAGAGAAACCCTTTGCCATCTGCATGTTTGACAGAGGATTTACAACCAGAACATATGAAGGACAAAAATGTTCATCCAAAAATGCAGTTATTTAAAATAACTGAATAACTAATATTGAATAGTGGTATACTACTTGGATGGATAATGCTATTCTTAGAAGTCATATGGTATTAGCTGAAAGTCATCATACAATACGCATGGTACCTTTCTGTGTTACTGGTCAGGAAGTCCCCAATATCCCAGCACCCTGTCATTGCTTTTATTTATTCACCATAAGTAGATGGTAAGATGCTTTTATGAAGACATTACATACTTTGGTTGCAGAACATTGAGAATGAGAATTCAATCTGTAACCAACCACAAAATGTTCTCCCTTGCTGGTTAATTCTTACAATGCTTGAATACTCTATTCATGTTGCTATGAAAGAATTGTCATTAATGGTTGTATACTTTTATACTCCTGTGATAAAACCATCTGATCAAGGTAGTTAATAGAATAAAGAGTTTATTTGACTTACTGTTCCAACAGGGTAACAGTTAATGATGGCAGAGCAGAGACATGGCAACTGGAGCCTGAGGCTGAGAGATTTTATCTTGAACCTCAAACAGGAAGCAGGCTCCAGGCCTGGAAATGGCAATGGACACTTGAACCTCAAAATCTGCCCCCAATAGTCCTTGAGCAAAGCCACATCTCCTAAACTTACTCAAAGAGTTCAATCAATTGACCAAGTATTCAAATGCCAGAATCATGAAGGTCATGTTATTCATACCACTACATTGCCCTGCCTGACACCCATAGTCTTGTGGCCATACAACAATGCAAAATCCATTTAATCCCATGTGAAAAGTTCCCATAGCCTGTTACAGTCTCAACACTGCTTAAAATTTCAAAGTCCAATGTTGCCCCTGAGACTAAAACCAATCTCTTAACTATAACCCCCTTTAACAACCATTCCACAGTCAAAAATTCTGACTCATAATTGTTCCAGTCTGAAGAAACTGCAGGGACAAAAATGGAGAAGACCCTGAGCGAAAGGAGGTCCAGTGACAGGCCCAAATTGGGATCTTGTTCAAGGGAGTCACTGGGGCCTGATACTGTTACTGAACCTCTGCTGTGCTTTGCAGACAGATGTTTAGCATGGCTGCCCTCTGAGAGGCCCAACAAGCAAATGAAAGAGTCACATGCAGATACTATCACCCAACCAATGGACAGAAAGCTAAGGACCCCTGTGGTTAAATTGGGGGAAGGCTAGAAGAAGCTGAGGAGGAGGGAGGTTCCATGGGAAGACCAGCAGTTTCAATTGACCTGGACTCCAGAGATCTCTCAGACACTGGGCCACCAACCAGGCAGCATACACCAGCTGAGATGAGGCCCCCGACACTTATACAGCAGAGGGCTGCCTGGTCTGGACTCAGTGAGAGAAGATACACCTAACCCTCAAGAGACTTGAGGCCTCAGGGAGAGAGGAGGTCTTGTGGCATGAGTTGGAGGGTTGAGAGTGGGGAGAGGATGTATGGGAATGGGGAGGTGAGGGGGAAGAGGCAGACCAGGAGGGGATGAAGACTAGACTGTAAAATAGAATTAAAGAATAAAAAAGGAAAAAAGAAAACAACAACTACTACTATTACCACTACTACTACTACTACTACTACTACTACTACTACTACTACTACTACTATTGTAGTTGTAGTTGCAGTACAACCACCACCACAGGATACTGTTAACATACTGTGGCATAGACCATACAATTCCATTCCAAAAGGAAGAAATACAGGCATAGAGAGGAAATTCTGTATTAAAGCAAGACAGAAACACAAGAGGGAAAATACCACATAAGGTAGCTTCATTTTTATGTCAGAGGACTTAAATGGCTGTACTCTTCCAGGTTTGCTGCCCGTAATATACTTTCTCTCTCAAGTTGCTTCTACTTTTTGTGTGCAGCTTGCCTTGACAGGCATCTCACTGCTCTGGCATCTCCAACATCTTGAGATTTCCAACACAATTCAGGTTTTCATTCCACAGCTTACATCATGTCCTCTCAGGGCCTCCATACAGGGACTCCCCTGCCACGTGTTGCCTGGCCTTAGTAGCTCTCCAAAACCATGGAGGAAGATCTCATGACCTTTACCTCATGCACCTTTGCTCATGAATAGCAGCACTTCCAAGTTTGACTGCCAGTGTGGTGTAGATATTCACCTCCTTGAACCACATTTGCAGTCTGCTTTGTTTGTTGTTGCTTTAAGAAACTGGAAAGGAACAACAAAAGAAAAAAACTTCCTTTCACAAACTAGAAGCTTATCTGGTTGGGGTCTTGCCCTGAGAACATTTCTTCTCTGTTCTACTACAGATCAAATCTTTCCATAATGACCCTAATCTCCTTAGCATTGGTAGCCTCTCTGCTAATACGAACCTTGTCTGTGACATTAACCTTGTCCCTGCATACTTCACACTTTGTATTTCTGTCTGCTCCAATTGCTCATTTGCTTTGTAGACCTCCATATGTTTGATTAATAACAATCATGTGCAGAGTCAATATTTGGCTGTCAGCTGTCACGAAATCTTCTCTGTCAAGAAAATTAGTCTATTAGTTTTAAATTTAGGTCACTTCTTAGGACATGGATAGAAACAGCCATATATCTTTTATTTAAAGGGTTTATTTATTTATTCTATGTATATGAGTACACTGTAGCTGTCCTTAGACACACCAGAAGAGGGCATCAGATTCCATTACAGATGGTTGTGAGCCACTATGTGGTTGCTGGGAATTGAACTCAGGACCTTTGGAAGAGCAGTCAGTGCTCTTAACCACTGAGCTATCTCTTCAGCCCACAGCCATATATCTTTAACCAAATTATTATACCAACATTTTCTAGCCCAGCTGCCAATATTTCCCCCCTCAGAAACTTCTTGACCTGAGCCTCTACATTCCACATAGCCTTCAGCACTATTGACTTCCAAGCTGCAACTAAGATGGCCCATTAATCTCTACTTATAAGGTTCATGTGCTTTTCTAGTCCAAGGTTCCAAAGTCTTCAACATTTCTTTAAATCAACAGTATGATCAGGTTTGTTACAACAATAGTTCATTCTCTGTTCTAACTTCTATATTATTTAGTTTTCTAATAGTGTGATAAAACAGTATGACCAAAGTAATTTACAGAAGAGTTTATTTGAATCTGTGGTACCAGACAGATAAGAGCCCATGATGGCAGAGGAAAGGACTGACAGATGGAGCTGAAAGCTAAGAAAGCCTGTACTTGAATTGCTACACTGACTGGGGTCCAAATATTCAAATGCCCAAGACCATAGGGCAATTTCATTCAAACCATTACAGTAGTCTCCAGTTGTGAATCCTGTGAGTTAAAGTACTGACTCATAAGTGGAATATATGCAGTGTCACAATAATGGCATGGCTGATATGGGGATAACCAACAGCTTTCTGATTGGATGTGAGTTCTAATCCATAGGTGGGAATTAATGATTGGCTAGTTTTATGTCAACTTTTTATAAGCTAGAATCAAGGAAGAAGAGGGAGGGGAGCCTCAGTTGAGAAAATGCCTATATACAAGTTGTAGGGTGTTTTTTTTTAAATTAGTAACTGATGGGAGAAGCCGTAGTTGGTTGTTGTTTGTGCCATCCCTGGGCTGGTCTTAGGTTCTATAAGAAAGCATGCTGAACAAACCAGAGGGAGCAAGCCAGTAACCAGCACCTATCTATAGCCTCTGTATCAGCTCTTGCCTTCAGATTCCATTTGAGTTTCTGCCTTGACTTCCTTCAGTGATAGACTATGATGTGGAAGTATAAGCCAAATCAGTCCTTTATCCACAATTTGCTTTTGATCATGATGTTTCATCATAGCAATAGTAATCCAGACTAAATCAGAAGAACTAATCCTGGTCAAAAGCCCTTAGCAAGGATGATCATAGGTCCAAGCAGGAAAATTACTAAATAGACATGATATGAAACTGTCATTGACATACTTATACTTTTATTTATAAATTAGTGCTGCTCTCATTATTGTTTAAACAAGCTCTGTTTGCAGTGTATGATAGGTAATGCAGGTAACTTGTCAAGGTTAAAAAATGACATTTGAGTCCATAGCCATAAACAGGATGTTCATATGATGTTCTCCAAGACATGACGTGCTAGAAAAGGAAGAATAAGGAATGTTAAGAGACAGGTAGAAGAGAATACTGTGAAATGTTGTTTTCTGGACATGACATGGTCATTGTACTCATGCATTCATAGCAGTTGTGATTTCCTGACAAGATCTATACTAGATAGGCACAGAAATATTCTAACTATGTATAGAAGAGGAACTCATGAGACACATCATTTTAAGGAGCTATTGGCACTTAGGTTGATAGGGGATGGTGAGACTTATTTGAAATGACATAACTATTGGTAACTTAACTATGTTCTACTAAATAACTCCCAAATGGTATTCATGAAAGAAAACCTAGTTAATCTCAATGGGTCTCAAACAAGAAAAAAACGACATGGAAATAGAAGGGAGATATCTTGAGATGAAGAAGGAGTTAAACAGCTTTATGAAGGGTCTAAGCCAAGGTTATGGGTTGCAGAAATGATCTCATATATTGTATACACATATAAAATTGTCAACAATTAAATAAAACAATTTGAAAAGATAAAACTGGATAGGGGAATCAAGGCTACAAATGGAGTAGTAGAGGCATAAAAAGAGAGTGTTCATGAGTGAGGTAATGGCAAAAGTTTACCACATAATAATACGAGGAACTAAAAATAAAACAAAACAACAATAAACAAGATAAAATCATTTTAAAAAGGCAAACCTTCCACAACTACTAATCATAAAAAGCAAAACAAACCAAAGAGATACTATTGTTTACTTTATTATTACCATTTCATATATAAAATATACTGTTCTGAGTATATTTTAACTTGTTTCTATGCAATAAAGCAATTGATTTTTGCACACACACAAAATAACTAAGTGAATAAAATTCTTTTAAAAATAGTTTGACTTTTCCCACACAAAAAACTGTAAATGTAAAGCCCTCATGCTCCACTGTAAAAGACTAAAATGATAAAATCCAAATACTTCAGAATGAAAACACAAATTCCAGATTTAAGTAGACAGACTATGAACTATAAAAAATAAGATTCATTTAAGTAGATTTATTTAAGTATTATAAATACATAGCATTAAAATATTGAATAGAGCTAGAAGACATATAGTGAATAGCAGAGGAAAGAAATCTATGACAGAAGTTTGTCTTGTCTTAATGTTTTGAATTTCCCTTATATTTACGCTTTGGAACTGAGTCTTACCATTAGCCCAGATCGGCATCAAGCTTTCTCTTCTCTTGCTCTTTCTCCATATTGCAGAAATGTACCATCATACCACCATGCTCAACTAATTTTGAAATTGATCCTTGTAATATTCTATCTATAAATGACCAAAGGGAACAACTAGTACTATCAAAAAATAATATACAAACTCAAAGCTATGAAGCTGCCTATGTATTGAAGGAATATAACTGATAAACAAAACAGATAAGACAGAATTCTACATTTTAAAAAAGCTTCTTATTGGTTCTTTATGAATTTAACATCATGCATCATAGTCCATTCATCTACACACACATCCTCATATCTTCTCCCTGCCCTTTAAATAAGATAAAATTACAAAACAAAGCAAAACAAAATCTCACTGAGGAAGCTACAGTTTGTCACATTGTATCATACAGTATACTATTTGTCCATACATCTTAAATTGCAAGTTTTCATTGCAATGAGAAATCTGTCTGCTTTGAGGCCTCTGGCTTCTGCTAAATTATCAGTATAGAGTCTACACCAGGACCCCTCTCGGCTAACCTATTGTTGTCCTATGTCATGGAGATCCTGCAGCTTTGGATCTTAAGTACTGTCCCCTTCACATACTTCAGCAGTTCATAGATGTGGCAGACGTTGGGGTGGCCCAACTTCAAGCCTTGAATCTGAGCTTGAGGGGTAGTCAACCTGTCAGCTCTCCAACACTTGTACCACCAGTGTGAGTTCTCCAGCAGTGCCCTGGCTAGCTCACCCAGTGCTGCATCTGGCAAGGGGCAGGGTCAGCTTGCCTAAGTGTGATAGCCAGTAAGTTGTGGGGCAGCACTAACATGGCCTCAGGAGGCAGCACAGGACACTTAGATCCATTTGGTCAGTGTCAGCACAGTCCCTGACATCATCAAGATCTCAAGCAGTATCCCAGAACACTGACATCTGGATAGCCTTTGGTAGCAACATGGGTCACAAATATCAACACAGATAATTTGGGTACAACAGAACCATGGACCCAGACATGGCCCTTGGTAGCACCCCAGGCCCAGACATCACCATGGCCTCAGGAGGTTGAGCAGCCTCCTCATATCTGCCTGTTCCTTACTGCCTTCCATTCTCCTGTTCTACCATGCTCCTCAGTGTATGAACTGCTGAGCGTTACATTCTCTGATCTCTTCACTGCAATCCACCTTTCCCAGCTCTCCATCACATGTTTGCTCAGGATAGTGGCTCCAGGGGCAGGTGTTTGGGTGTTTTTTGGCTGGTCCAGTGGGAGTGGAGCGGGGCGTGAATTCTACTTTTAAAAGTAGTTCTCTGAGCTCTGAGGGGAGTTCCCATTTAGGGCTGAGAGTTCAAAGGTCTCTCACTATTATATGACTCTGGGTCATTGTATTTGTTCCCATCTACTACAGGAGGAAGCTTCTCTGATGATGGCTAAATAAGACAGTAATCTATGAGTATAGTAGTATATTAGTAGGAGTCATTTTAATACAATCATTTTGTTGTTATGCACTTTGGTTTCTATGAGTAAGAATCAAGAATTTAATGAAGGGATGTCTGAAAGTTATAAAGAATCATACTGTCAGTCATCTACCTAAACCAACCAACCAACAAAAAACAAAGAAACAGAAATACTTTAAAATAATATGTCTGTATACATGCATAGTTTAAGTGAAATTCATCTCCAAGAGCCAAAGACCGTGTAACCAAGTCTCCAAGACCAGGCACAAGAAACCCTCTTTTGACTTGTTGCTTGGGGTTGTTTAAGAGACTCCCCAGGCATTACAGGCTGCTGTCATTGCTCTTGGTTGGCTTCTCCAAAGGTGAATAGTAACTCATGTTGCTGAAGATCCATGCAACCTCGAATGCAAGGTCCAGAGGCCACTGATCAGGAACTGACCTGAAAGCTTTCAGAAGTCTTCCTGAAAGCTTCCAAGGAAAGAACAAACAGTCCTGTCCAGCTATGATACCTATGAACCAGAGCAATGACCAGTATGGCACAATACCTGAGGGTAAAGTGGTGGTATTCATGCCCTGGTGGTAATTGGACGTAACGACCACTGAACAAGAGAGAAATTATGCCAGGTACTAGAAATGTAGCCAATTACACAGACTGAGTGAAGTCCTATAGCTTGGAAAAGAAGCACAATTACTGCTTTACTAAACCAGCACACTCCCTAAACGTATTATAATTACTTGTCTTTTATACACAGATAAATGCAGTTCCCACCTCTCATCAAGGAAACTTCTCTTTGCAACAGAGAACATTACAGAAAACCATAAGCAGTCAAAGTACAGGATGATGGAGTCTATCCCAATGAATACATATAGAAAATAGCGCACATCTATGGCTCAGGGATCAGTGTAGAAGACGGAGTGGAAAGATTGTCAGAGTCAAAAGCATGGGAAGATTGCATCTCCTAGGAATATCAGAAGCTACTCCCATAAGTCTTATCACCATGGGCTGAACAAGAAGAGCAGTAAGAGGCCTCAGTCCTACACAAAGTACCTCAGGAAACTAGGGAGTCCGAGAGTGGGAGGAAGAGTCTTCCCCAGGGAAGAATTAATGGTTATCAGCACCAAATGGCCACCGCTGAAAACGGACGTATAGGTAGCATTATACAACTTTAGGAGGTTACATTTAGGAATATATGTGTATACACAATGATCGGTTAAAAAAGAGGTCATTCATGTGAGAGAAAGGAGGAGGCCTATGGAAGTGTTTGGAAAGAAGAAAGGAAAGGGGGGAGAAAAAGGGGAAATTAAGAATACAAATATTAAATATTTCAATTTTAGTAAAAATACATAAAATATAATTTAAATTACATTTCTTTCAATACTTATTTTTAGTTATCTACAGGGTGGAGGTGGAGCACCTGGAAAGTAATAGCAATCCAGGAGTCATGTTCACTTCTGGCACTTGCACTGGAATATTCAAAAAATATTTCTTACTAAAACTTCTAGCACTAACTCAGAAATGGGTGACCCCAAGACTGGGACACCAGTACACAAGAAGAAAACTAGAGCATCTAGTTACCTGAGATCAAAGAAGCCCTCAGACCACCAGGATTGTGCCAAAAGCAGAGATGCTAATTGCCTTGGCTTCTACTTTCCTTCCTGCCAACTCCCTTTCTTCTCCTCCAGAATCTTCAGATTCGGGTTTTCTTCTAGGTTGGAAGAAATTGTACCTTTGGTCTATGAATGTTAAGTTCTTATAACTAGGCTCAAGCACATTTTTAATCAATCAAAATAAGAATCATTACCATTAAGGTGGTTTTGCCAATGAGAAATAAATGTTTATTTCTGTAGTGTAAGAATCTGTCATTTAGAACTGATAGGACTTGTGGAAAATATTTCTTGCATTCTGCTGGTTATAAAAGCACATTCCTGACAGAATGTCTAGATGCTTAAGGAAGTGGTCATCCGCTAATTAGAAGTCAGGTGAATGTGGTAGGATGTGGCAATCTGTAATTCAGTTCTTTCAGCCTTCGAAGCGTTAGCTGTGCAATGGGTGGTATTTGTCTGGTGCTGTGCAGAATTGGGCTCTTTCTGTTGACTGACGCTGCCTGCACCAAGCTTTTCTGTGCATCTCGTTGATTTGCTGAATATACATTTTGTTTGTGATTATTTCACAGGGATTCAGAAAGGACCATCAGCAGACTGTCAAATGGTGACCTTGACCTCTTTTTTGGTGAGAATCTGTGTTTAGGAAGTGCTTTGGACCTTTTTCTTGTCCAAACACTGAATGTGTTTGTTGTCACAGAAAGTCCACTTTTTACCTCATTTCACAGTCCAGTCAAGAAATGGCTTGTTGCTACATAGAGTAGAAAATGGAAATTTAAAAAATTTTATTTTTACTTCAGTTAGTTCAGGCGGTGTTCATTTGTCTAACTTCTTCGACTTTCTTAGTGTGCTTCACCTACTTAACAACCATTGGAGGGTTCCTGCCCATCCTGTAGTCACAAGACGACCAGCTTCCACGATTGTTCTTAGTTGACCACTGCCGCTAATCTTTAAGGTACTGTGTCCTCTGAAAAACTTCTTGAAAAATAGTTGGACTGTAGGTTTGTAGTTCCCCGTGCAAATAAGTTATTGATACTGTGAATCATCTCCTCTGCTTTATGATTCATTCTGAACTATTCAAGTTCACTTCAATTTGATTTCTGCCTAATATTTCTACACTGTAAAGTACTGTCAAACACATTGCAAGCACTAAGTCACTGATAGGGAAAAAAGAGAAAGAAATATGCATAAGATGATGTGTGACGTAGTGGTATAGTCACATCTATTATTATCTCAGGTTGATCAGGCTTGGCAGGGCCTTTCCCACAACAAAGAATTCACTGTTGCCTGGGCATAGTTTTCATTCACATCACCACACATATTGTGTCTAAAATCCCCTGTGATGGAGGGTGGTGGTGGTGAATGACTCAGCACAGAAGAGAAGCACATGGAGGTCACCTTTCTGTGTTCTGCCTTGAGTAAATACCATGTGTCTGCCAGGATCTGTGGGCCCAAAAGAAGAGTCTGTGCTTTCTCAATTGCAGCTTCTGAGCCCTCGTGGTGTGAACCCATAGTCTAAGAATTCATCCCCACCCCACCTCAGCAAAGAGAAGTGAATCTCATGCAGCTTTCCAGGTTCTGGAAGCCCAGAAGTTCACTACGTTCCCACGGCCCCTCCCAATGTTACAACTGCTGCAGAGAGAGGAGACTCAAGTTGCTTGAAAGTTGTGCAGAGAGCTCAACAGAGGTAGTTTTGGGCGTCACTTCCTGTGGGTCTCCTTCTTGGTCTCTGTCTTATAAGTTCTACTGTTTGGTTTGTGCCTTTGTCTTTTCTCCCTCTCTCAGTCTGTGTCCATCTCTTGCACTAACACAACTTTTCTGTCTTATTATTTAGCTCTTTCTTTCTGTCATGGTCTTCATTATAGTTCATTCGTATAAGTCATGGTCTCCATTGTTTCCTATTGTCGTCTCTGTCCCCTGTGCCCTCTAGTCCTCTTTCAACCCCTTTTTACTACTGCTTTCAAATTTCAGCCATGTCTCTGAAGTGCCTCCTCTGTGGTAACTTTTCTCTCTTCTCTATTCCTCTGGCAGTTACCTTTGTATTGGTAGCTGAGAGTCTGGCTAGATCAGTCTGACAGGCACAAATTTTCCAAATAGATGTATGTCTTCTGCCTTTCCTGGTAATTGTACAGGCCTTATATTGACAGAACTGAATCCCCACCATGATAGAATTGTAACAACTGCAGGCTATAGCAAATGTGTTAATTTCCTATTCTATTTCAGCCTGTATGAGATGCTACCTAACAATGATACAGAAATTAGTTTATTTATCATGAATTATTATAATTATTGCATTCTCCAAGGTTTTATGACCTGTAAATAGTTGTCAGATCTCCCTGCATTATGTTTTAGGCATAGTGAGGTCATTAATGTCCATGGCTAGCTCCTGGGACCACGTACTCAGGATTAAGAGCACTCATCACGGAGTCTGAAATATCACAGACATTTAGTATGCATGTGCAGGAGGGATGTCATCAGAATATACTTTAGGATTATATTAGGAGATTATTATAAGGGTTTCAAGGAAGCTAAATTGTGTGTTATCACCAAAGGAGATTAAAAGAAACTAGCATTAACAGACCTTTAACATTGCCAACCAGGGATAGGTCATGGATAGGGACAGTGACTCTAAAACCATTACTGACCTAGAAGACTGAATCAGGAGTTAATAGTGGCTAATCGGTTTTTTGTTTGTTTGTTTGTTTGTTTTTTGGTTTTTGGTTTTTGGTTTTTGGTTTTTGATTTTTTTTGTTTGTTTGGTTTTTTTTTTTTTTGCTTTTCTAAAGATTTTATTTATTTTATCATTTTATGTGAGTACACTGATGCTGTCTTCAGACACACCAGAAGAGGGCATCAGACCCCATTATAGATGGTTATGAGCCATCATATGTTTGCTGGGAATTGAACTCAGGACCTCTGGAAAGAGCAGCCAGTGCTCTTAGCTGCTAAGCCATGTATTCTAAAATATTCTCTGCGTAGCTTATTTCCTGCAGGTCATAAGCCCAGTCTTTTTATTTTACATATAATTCAATCCAGGTTTCCTTTTGATTATCCTATGAATCAGCATATCATGACCTCAGTCCCCTAATTCTTAGGAGACAGCAAGCACACATTTTCTTTTAACATTGCGAAAGAATTTAGAGAGCTGCCTGCAGGTTAAGCACAGGTGGTGAGCTAGGTGGGTGGGATCCTGTCCTAAAATGACCATTTTTACCACACCTGGGTCTAACTTTGCTGTGTTCCAGGCTGACCTTGAACTCAGGAATCTGCCTGCCTTATTAATGCAGCTGCCTTTGTTCCTTTAGATTCACGAAGCCCCTCATATATTTATATTGTGTCCTTATTCTTTGCGTAGTTGAGGAATTATATATTTTTGAACTCATGTTTTTAGACTCCTTTCCCACAGCCTTAAGGGCTGTCCTGAAGGTCCTAGTACATACAAAGTTTTGCTGAGAGATTAGCCACACCTTTGCCCAGATTATCATGTAGTCATTAACATTAACAGAGAGGACATTCCAGTAAAATGTGTAATATGGACATAATGTGAAATATGCATTTTATTATACAAACGAGCCTTAGGCCCAGGCAGCCATCAACACTCTTGGAGGGGGACATCCACTGGCCCTGTCACAGAGGCAGGAATCATGTCATTTTTTCTCCACCAAGGCCATGCTAGACCTGGCAAGAAAGCCATCAGTTATGATCAAACCCGGCCTCAGGTCCATGGCTGCCATACTACACAGTCAGTCTGAGGGGGTCATCTGGAAAGCGCCGCTGAAGTATGATCCATATACAGTGCACTGGGCAGAGGGACTTCTCAAGATGGAGCTTCCCGAAGGGCACCGTTAGAGAGCCTGACTGAGAGCCTACAACTGTGAACAGAATAGCTTTGAAGAAGGCAGAATGTCCAGTCAAGCCAAGTGCTGTCATTTCGAGGAGTGTGTCCTTGGGACGGTCACTGTCGTGGGCAATAATAACTCTTCCCCACGTGTCCCTACCACGCTGTGCTGGGAACTGCAACAACATATTGGTATAGATAGGTTAGCTTTAAGGACCATTTAAACTTTTATAATGTTCTAATTTTAATAATAAAAATTCTTCAAGAGAGATAAAAACTGCACTTGACAGGTGAGAGAATTGGAATGTAAGAAGCATTACCTGCTTCAGATCACTTTAGACACAAAGAAGCTGGGACTAAACCAGTCCAGGAAGTTCCCAAGAAGAAGCCACTGTCATTTAACATACAAGGAACTTTGTGTAGACAAATTTCTATCCTAGACTAGACAGTGTAAGGGAATAATGTGAAGAACATTTCTGAAGCTAGAAAACAACACTCAGATGTCACTAAAGCATGCAGGGTGTCCTCAGATCAGTTAGTCGATTATCGGGGCTGAAAAACATGGTAGGCATTTCCCCCAACACGGCAATAGTTAAGGGCACTTTTTGAAAAATTAATTCTTGATGCATAAAATGATAATGAACACCCTTTAGGACATAGTTAGCCATTTCCTAGGAAGAATAGAGAAGGTATCACTTGTTCCATTTTTTTTTTCTGATGGAATTCTGGCTTAGAAAAATGAAGGAAGTCATATATGTCATACAGCTCTCAGGGAGTACACTAGGATTTGAGAAGGGGGCTGGAGAGATGACTCTATTCTAAAGTCACTTGCCATATGTGTGAGGTCCACAGTTTACATCCCCAGCACCCCAGTGAAGCTGGGTGCAGCATGTATTGTATCCAGAACTCCAATGCTGACACGGCAAGAGCGGAGGCAGAGACGGAATCTCCCGAAGTGTACGTAAGAGGAACAACAAAGGGACTTTGTCTCAAAAACACTCAAGGTTGTCATTAACTTACTGCACACTGTGGCAAGCATGTGTCTACAGTCACACAAACATATGCAAGCATACAAACAACACACACACACACACACACACACACACACACACACACACACACCAAATTTTAAAATTAAAAACAAATAAAAAGAAGTTGAAAAAAACCACTTAGTCCACTGCCTGTGCCATGAGTAAACTACTTGGCTGAGTCAAATTAATTATCTTTGCTAGAATGCCACATTTCAAACAAGAAAACATGATGGTGATCTACTTTTGCTAACTGTTGAACTGTGTGCTTCCTGCTTGTAAGATAGTTTGTTCTATTTTTTCCACTGATTTCTGGCGCCCCCTGCTGGCCATGGCAGGCATAGCAACACACTGTGTTGCCATATTAAGGTTCCAGAAAATGGCAAGTTCTAACAGCAGTCCTCATTTAGGACTGGAAAAGGCTGAGAAGCAACACAGGCCCTAATCCTCCCGTGGTGCATACCCTGGGCTTAGTTAGGACAGTCCCTTTTGCAATCTCTGCTTTCAAAACTTCAAAAGTGAGAGAAATGGCTGTTGTTTGCTTCCTTCCAGATTTAGCATTTTGTGACTCTGCTTTTAATAGATGGTCCATACACTGAGGGAAAAAAGGGTGCGTTAAGTTGAAAAAGGGAAGAGTTATCATTTTAATTTTGATTCAGCAAAGTGGGTATTGTTTTTATTCTCTTGATTAGACAAAAAGTAGGATTGTTAAGAAAACTATATGGGATGTAGAGTGTTAGCTGCCTGGTCACTGCTTAAGGTGGGCAATCCCAGCAGACTTGATTTAGACCAATAGAATGGCAATGCTCAAAACTCCCAAGGAAAGATCAGACTCTTGAGCTTGCAGTTGTAACTCGAATGCTTGTGGACATACTTGGACCCACCATGAATATACACGGAAACAACTAGAACACACCAGAGAAGCCGAGGCATGCTGATCCTTACTGGTGTTTGATTCTAGCTACCTAGACACTGAATGAGAAGATCCCTCAAGTAAAAGTGTGGAACTGGTTTGGAGTACTCAGAATGGGTCGTCTGTTGGCATCGTCTCATGGGGATTCAACCTTGTTTACCATTTTAAACATTTTAATGATTGAGTTTTACCTGTACCTGGATGGCATGGAGGTTGCCTATGATTTGAGTAAGGTCTTGTCTTCTAAAAGCAAGCTCGTAACCATTCTCTTGTGTTCTATGACTGAGCTATGAAAGGCTCTGGTCAGGCTTTTACCATTCTCTCGTGTTCATATTACTGAGATATGAAAGACTCTGGTCAGTGGCCAAATCCAGTGCCCTACATTGTCATTGTCACCATTCCATGTTATTTCAATCACCTCAAGAAAAGAGAAGTGAGACAGATCCCCAAGATGAGTGCCCAGGGGTCAGAGCCACCTAAGTGCTCTTTGACAGATATTGGACACAGATTTTCCCTGAGAAAGGAAAAAGTCATGTTTTCTACAACCACCGAAGCAAAGGAACAATTCCTTTCACCCTGGTCTCAGTCTGTGAGCTGAGTCCACTCTCCATGGCTGAGAATTATGGGTTGTGTAAGTCTCAAGGCTTAATGACCAGACATGTTGGGCCACACCTGAGGGTCCAGCTACTTGGGAGGCTGAGATAGGAGATGTCAACTCCAAGGCCTGCCTGGCTTTGAAACTGAGTTTACGTCAATCATCTGCTGCTTAAGATTCCCACAAATAAAAATAATTTTTAAAAAAGTGGCTAGGCTGGGCAATATCTCAGTGGTCACGTGTTGCCTAGCATGCCGGATTTCAATCCCAATTACTGAAAAAGAATAAAATTTTTTAAAATATAAGGTTTGGATTCCGTTATCCAGAAATGTCATTGGTATCTTGTGGAGTTACTGGTATTGCTTTAGGTTATAGATCTCCTGTTTTTTTTTTCATCATATTTCTGAATGATGCTGTGCTGTCATTACTAATCCATGCCAGTAATATAGCATAATTTTACTTATCGGTTAACTGCTGTCCTTGTTGTCTCTTCTCCATTCCTATATCTTCCTGTGCACCCACTGTAATACATTTGATATATGTCCTTAAATCCTGTCAGCTGTGGAAATGGTGAGTGCTTTGTAAGTCATGTATTTTCCCTCCATGAGCAGCACACTCTTCCCACTGACTGGATGCCTAGTTCAGTTCTCCAATCTGCTTCTCTTGCTCCACAGCTGGCCCTGCTGGGTATTCATGCAGCTTCCCAGGGTTACGGTCTTGGCTGTCACTCTGCTTGCTATGATGTGACTGTCATGGGCCTCCTTACAGAAGGTCAGCACTTACTGGGAACTCTGTCCTAGGGTTGCTGGTTAGGAAGAACACACACATGTGTAAACACACACGCACACACACACACACACACACATACACACACGTACTTACACAAAGTACTGAGAGTACTTTTCTTGGTAGAAATTTTAATATTTCCTGGTATAAGTGGGATCTCATTGTTTAGCAGAATGTGTTCTGGTGATTAGGATTCTGGTATGTGCACTTATTGTTTCTAACAAATGTCTGGCTGTTTATGTCCCTAACGTATAGGACAAAAGGAAGTGCCATAGCAGAGCGTTAGAGGAGACAGTCCTCTGAGGGTACACATAGCCTGGTACTGCTGTTTATTGGTTAAATGACTTGCTTAATTTTCCTGTTTGCGAGGCGTGATATTAATGAGAACATAGTTTTGTGTAGATCCAGTGATTTCGAACTCAGGTTTTAGAGTCTGGCAAAAACAAACATCATATTCATTATTCATGTTAATTAATGAAAATAAGTACATAAACAAATCTAAGCAAGGGGCCCTAGAAATAAACTATTGCAAGGATAATTATCCTTTGTGAGTTTCGGACATAAGAAAACATAAAGCCACTCTGCCATCTGCATGCTTTATTAAATAAACATTTAACCGGACCTTTGCATTTGTTCTGGCTATACATGTGATATGCTTTGGAGTCTTATTTAAAATAAAACTGCATTGTGACAAGAGTAGTTGATATTTCCTTTATTTTTGATCTCAGAGATCCTGGAGTGCTGTACTTGGGATGCCTCTGCACTTTTGGGCACGAGTTGGTTGGTGCTGTGCCTCCTTTTCCCTCACACATAAACACCAGGTAGATGGAGAATATGAAGGTGGGGTGAGACTATATCTCTTAGTGTGGAGAATAGAAGGCTGAGAGTACTCATGCACACTCTATAAAGAGTAAGCAATCTGAAGGGGTGACAGCGCAGGATTGCACAGGTGAGAGCCTGTTAATTCAGAGGGAGACAGAAGCTGTGCTCTGAGGTGGTAGGGGAAGAGTACAGGCAAACAGAAAAGGGGACATTTGGCATTCTAGGAGAGGTTGTAGCAGAGCGAGCAAAGATAGAGTGTGTGCTGGTTTAGTAGTACAGGGTGGGGCAGTGGGGAGACTCATATGAGCAAAACCACAGGGACATGCTAGTAAAGATGGGAACCTTTGAGGGCCAAGCAATGTTACTGTGATTCCAGTGACATACAGTATCCAGAAACACGCATTGCTGTCACTGGTAGAAGAAGCAATGGCAGGAAGGGGTGCTGATGTGCTAGCATTGGTGTTGTGCATATAAATGAGTTGAGGAGAGGGGCGAGCTGGGAAGGCAGGAACAGCAAAATCACCTCTGGCTAGGGGGGCATGCATGCCCACAGGACTCAGTAATAGACACCAGAACGCAGGATGGTAAGACATTTGGAGGGAAGAGACAACAGTGGTTGTGTGTTCTTGGGAAATGGAGCACAAAGGAAACTCCAAATTCAGCAAGTCCAGGATTGGGGCTTGTGCTTGGTACCAGGGGAAAGCCTTGTAGAATCATTCTCCAAAAGTCATAGGAATTCACACTGAGAAGGAGATTGACAACTGTTTAATGAACATGCAGATGTGTGGACTTGGAAGCAACAACAGGACCCTCTCCAGGGACAGTCCTCGGACAGCAGAAATACAAATGGAAGGACATTGCTATCTCCCTCCTTAGCGCTCTACTCCCAGTTCCCTCAGAAAGAAGGAAAACAAGCACAGAAAGCAAGGAAAAAAACCCAGCGAAGGACGAAAGCAAAGGGAATTTGTATCCTGGAATCTTAGGGAGAGTGTGAAAATGATGGATCGTGTTTCCGTATGCGGTAGAAATCACATGGTTACTAATGGGGAACACGTGGCAATGTGAAAGTTCTATAATATTTACTGATAGGAGGAGAAGATAGAAAAGAGTCATCTTGTGGGTAAGTGTTTAAGGACAAGGTCCTCTCACAGAGGGTTTATAGTGCTTTGTGATGTTCAAGGATGCATTTCTCAAGAGCTAAATACATACACACCCGTAAGTGCTGCAGGGAGGCAAAATCAAGCTTACAACTACATGTGGCCTTCAAGTATCAGACAACCTGAGTGTTTGACCTGAGATCGTAAGGGTCATGGGACTATTTGGATTTTAGGAAACTAATACAAAGTTTGTTTCCTTTGAAAAGCTTTAGGGTCTTTCTTTCAGTTTGCATAGACTTAAGAATTGTATCACAATTATCTTTTAAACTGTAAAAGTCATTACACAGTCTTGAGAAATTATAACTAATGACTCACAAACTATTTGGGGAGACTATTCTGAATGTTTGGTGCTTTTGAATCAGTTCAACCCCCTTGCTGTGTGCTAGGATACAGAGAACTGGTAGTCTCAGCCAAATTAGTTTCAGCCTAATATTTTAGGTTAAGAAAAATCTCAAATAATGACTGAGCCAGGAAAAAGAGTGTCTCTAAGCTGAACAAAACTACATGGTTCTCCGTTGTCTTTGCCAAGAGACTGCCACTGTCTTCTTCGTGAAGTTTCTAAATGTCTGTTTACTTGAGGTTCAGGAAGAGGTTCCATTCTGGGAAGACAATAGCTACTATGACATGTAGAACAGTATGATGCACCCCATACCAAGTTATGGCACATAGTGATTATAAGAGTTTTTTCTCAGCTCTATTTAAAATTTTAGTTGAGCTTTTCAGAAAAGACTAGTAGAGTTCTAGGATGGTCATTCTGTTGACTGGTGTATTTCTATAGCTTCAAGGTGTGCAGTCATGCCTTTGTGTGGAATAAAGCATTGGCCCTTAGTCACCATCAAATTCTTCATTTCTCATGTGCTTGGAATTTCCCCAAGGTCAGGTGTTTTCTTTATTGGAGCATCTGAATGGAATGCAGAATCATGATAAGTTCTCTCTAATGACCCATTCATGGCTTCTATATGATTTTAAAGAGCATCAGAACAACGAGTCTTCATACTCTATCCGACAGATGCCATCATCATGGGCTTCTTGTTGACTTCAAAGCCTCCCTAGCTTTGACAGAAAAAAAAATCTTGTTCATAATGGGAAAGCAGAATAGTGCGTGGGGCTTTTGCTATGCAAGGTCATAGTCTACCCTGAGTCATCTGATTCTTGTATTTAGTATTTCAAAACCAAAGAAGTATCTTAAAAATAGGACTAAGTGATTAAAAGCATGATGTCCTGGATGAATTTAGTAGGTCACTGAAGTACATTTGTCTAGGAAGCTCAGGCCAAAATTCACTTGAGCCACATCCTGTCTGTCTTACCGATAGGTCCTGTGACAGCCACTATGAGGAGGATCCCAGTGGGATTTCAGAGTAACTTCTCCTGGAGATGTGGCAATTAGCTTTGCACAGTTTAGGTACACCTTATTATTAAAATCATTTGCGCGGCTGGGATGCAGATACATTGTCTAGCATTGGCAAGAGTCAGAGTTTAATACCAAACACTGCAAACAACAACAAAACCAAAGGCCCTGATTGGTTCCGTCACTTTTCAACAGTCCATATGCTTTCCTGTTGGGAATGAGGTTCTTTTTAAGGGTCACCTCGCTGCACTTTGCTTAGTTCCCTGGCATGCTGCTGGACAGTGGTATTTTATTTTCTTCCAGGAGACTATCATTCATAATGACTAAGCCTTCTTTTAAATTAGCCCTTGGGGAAACAGTGGTCAACAATAGAAATTTCCCTATTGCCACTTAAGAAACCTAAAACCCAGTGATTCGTCAGGAGAATTTGAAACACAAATAAGAAATGCATTCACATATAGTCTTGATCTGCATACACGGTATCACCGTACACAGAGCTATACTAGTAGACATTTCTCAAGATGAGGCATGCTTGTATGATACGTTCTCCTCTCACTACAATGGCTCTACAGATTGGCTTTTCTCTCCAGTCAGAGCTCCTTCTTTATGTACTTACAAACATAAAAATGCCAGAAAGAAAAGTGACTAAAAATGAAGCTGCCATGAGGCTGATTATGCATCATATGGTTGCCAGTGATTCATAGACTGAGTGTCCACAGCCAGCAATAGAAGGAGGTCTCCCCATAGCTGTTATTTGCGCTCTAGTAATTGCTGGTTCCCAGGAAGCACCAGTAACCAGCAATGACTGGGATGGAGGGGTGGGGAAGTGAGGCAGGGCCACGGAGCACAACCCAGAGGTGGAGCAAGCACACATCTGCACAAATAACAACTCAGGCATAAATTGCTCCAAAGTAACTTGTCCCACTGGAACAAGATTTCAAGAAGAAAATAACCACTCTTGAAAAAGTACTTGTAACTTGGAGATTACCAAAGATTTATTTGGAATGACACAGCACTGAGAACACAACTGTTACAGATGGTTTGTGGTACAGCATACATCACCTCGTTCATTTTAGAATGATCTGTGAAGATGAGTTGCATAAATAGAATGTGGAAGTATATAGGAGCTTTTGTAAATAGGTTCTTTAGCCCCCTCATCCAGCCAATCATATAAAGGCAGAAATGATGACTGCATAGTTGCTGGTCCATGGATTTACTGGACTGAGCAGCTGGGCAGCTATACAACCAGGCCCTGCTCTCTCCAAAGGGGCAGCAGCGTAGACACTGTATCTGTTATATCATCCTGAAAACTGCACACAACACACACAGACACTGTCAACTAACTGTTTTGGCAATGGGATGAGTGGTTTTGCCTCAAGGCAAAACTGCAGCTGTAATGTCCACGAATAAGAGCAATGCGTGTATCAATGACGAAGGCGAAGAGCTACAGTGGAAAGGGAAGGAATCAGCTATGTATATGTAGCCATCTGCATACACATAGGTCCAGCAGGCATGGGAACTAGCTTGTGCGACTGTGTGTCCGTATAGATGTATATAGAGGTGATTGGAAAAGACTGTTAAGAACGTTTGCAGCTGTTCAGTTTTAATCGCAGTAAACTTGAAAGGAAAAGAGAGCACGTGCTCACTCACATCGGGCAAGGGAGTAAGATAATGTCTTACTACAGGATAACTCATCACATCTGCAGGGCAATCACTCAACACCACACACTTGATACAAAGAAGTCAAAGTCTGGTCTGGAGAAAGCTACTTTAGATTTGGTGGGAGGGGAATCAAGTACCAGTGTCCATGGTTAGACAAAGCACAAACAGACCTCTACTGAACACAGGGAACAGAGTAAGGACTCTTTCCTTATTTTGTTTTTTTCCCCTCTTACAGCTTTTGCATACATGCTCTATTGATCGGTCTTCTCAAGCCTCATCTGGCACCTGTCTGTCAGTCATTAAGAGTGTAGTAGCAAAAGTGAACTCCTCTGAATTTCATGAAGGTTTAAAAACCCAGTCACATGACCCTTTTACAACATCTGCAGCCCTACTCCAGGCGTCGTGTGAAGTTCTCTGGAAAGAGGCCTTTGTATGTGGCCAGGTCTCTGTACTGAAGCCAGTCTGACTCCTTCACCCCCACCAACCAGCCTGCATCCTGCAAGACAAAAACAGTGTTTCAGAGTCAGGCAAATGTCAGAGTACACAGAGCTAAGAACTTACACAATAACCCATTCTGCTAGTACTGTGACCTCAGGATGCCACACTACTATAAAACACTGTAAATTTTGGTCATTTAAACATTATTTTTAAAGAGAAATAATTTGAGTCATGTATTATCATACATACTTAACTGAAGGTAAATTTTAACATTCTAATTTTCTATATGGCCTATTTAATTAGCATTATCTGAGTTATAAGTTGTTAAGGAAAAGAGATTTTACATGAAAATATGGTAAGCAAAGAATCCAACCATCTTGTGGTTCACAATGGACTAAGGAGTGAGAGAATGATTCTTGCTGGCAGGGAGGGTTAAACACCTTAAGTTGTTAAGTTAGAAAATAATGCTGACATGGCCACCAAATGTCTGGTGCTATTTTCTTATAGGAAAGCACTGCCCCAGAGCTCACACCACATATCCCCAATAAACACTAAGTAGAAGGCTCCCCACTACTGAATGCTGGACAAGTGTTGCTGACACTGCTGTTGCTGCTCTTGCTGATATCTGATGTTTCTCGTCCATGTGGATTACAGGGATGGTTGAGGCTGTGGGGTTCTTGCTGGAGACACATGTTCTTTCTAAATGAGCTTTGTTTTTTCATAGGTTCTGCCATTTAGCCATAGAAAGGCCAGAGAACTGGGTGACTCTGATGGCCACCTACAGAATGGGAGACTACTGCAATAACTGAGAATTACAAGCTGCTCTTTGCCCTCTGGAGGGGGTAACATGCACAGGCATGTACTACATGGAAAACAGTGAGAAATGACTATCTTTATTATGTTAACCAACGCAGGAAAGGCAGACACTTACAAAGAGGGATGGTCAGATTTAATCTGAACCAGTCCTCCATGAAACTCAAGTACATCTGAAAAAAAAGAGGTCTCAAAAATTAAAGAAAAGGCTGGATGTATCCCCTTTGATATCATCAGACACTATAAACTGATGATTCTTAAAAAGACAAGAAATATGAGCACTTAGACAGGCCAATTTTGGAGAGACAGAAAAAAAACCTCACAAAAATAGTCAAGGAAAAATCGCCCTAATAAACTGACTGATAATAGTCTGGCTGATGAGGAAAGGTGCCGTCCTTCAAATTACGATATCACCTATGTGAAGGACAGTTATATCTACATGAAGGACAGATAAGTAAACAATCCCCAAGCCTCTAGTGTGCACAGGAAAGGTCAGTTCCCCTCCCACAGGATTCTATTTAGAGTGAGTCACAATCTAATGAGACCAAATAGAGCGAGGCATTTTTAAATCATTTCAACGGAGAACAAAAGATAAGAAGCGATATCCACAAAGCCATAATGAAGATATATTCTAACACATTACTCTGAAATACAACTTTAACTGGAAAGTGGAGGATATTAGGCGATATAAATCTTTAGCTAAGGAAAATTAAATTTGAACTGCTTAAAATATGTGGTAGAGAAGAATTTCCAGTTTTGAATATGGTGGAACAGTTTGTACTGGATAAATGCCTCTGCCTAGAATAAGCACTCAGACAACCATGCGTGTGTATGTGCATAAATGAATCTATACATTGGCAACTGTTTGTGGTGAAATATGATTATAAAATATAGTCTATATAAAGTGAATGGATATAAATCAGGTGCAGAGCTAGCTGAAGGCACCAAGACAAAAAGCAAATAGAATATTTAACCCTTGAATGTAGGGAATCACTGTGGGTGAGAAGAGGCTAATACAGCTTTTCCCCAAGGATTGTCCTCACTCTTGTATGCTGCAGGAGCATAGAATTTGAAGACACAAGAGCAGCTATATACTAGTGGATAGGAAAGTTCTGGAAAGAGGAATCCCCCAAGTATACAGAGGCACTTTCCTTAAATCCTAGGCTGCACCTATAAATGATACTTCAAGAACTAGGGGAGAAACAATAGTAAAATATCTGAGAACAGCAAGAGAGTTCCAGCCCTGCCAGTAAAGGGGGAGTTTGGAGTTTATATCTGAGTGGGGCTGGAGAAGCGACTCAGCGGTTAAGAGTGGGAACACGAGTGAGCACCAGAGTTTGGCTCCAAGCATTTGAGTGGCTCTTAGAACCCACATCAGATGGCCCACGACCACCTGTAATTCAGGCCAGGACATTTGACACCCAGCTCACATCCCCACACAGCCACATATGCATACATGAAGCTTAAAAGAAAAATAAATATTAAAAATAATGCAAACCAAGTTAGGAGAATCGGCAAAACTACACTATAGGCTTTCTATAGACAACTCCCCTAAAAACACTTTATGGTTTAGAGGTAGAAATATCACCCTAGGAAAAAGAACTTATGAAAAGTCTGCAGACAAATATTCTAAGAAAATGCAGAACAAACAATCTTCCACAAATTTAGTGTAATAAGTTAGTAATTTAAGTGCCTGTTGGAACAAAGCTAAATAACCTTTAGATATAGAAAACAGACTCTAGCTCCCTACAGTGTAGTGTTCATTCACTGTATTCAGTATAAATAGAAATGTTACCAGACCCAAGGGCAATATTAGTAAACTATGTCCTATGGACAAAAGGCAATGGACAGGAATATGCCCTTAAGTCCTACATATGTCCAAATATTTGGAATCCATTAGAAATACTGAGTCAGCTAGAAGTACTGAATCCTTTAGTTAGAAATACTGAATCAGCCTCGGATCCTGGCCCGCAGCATCTCTCTGCTCCCAAACCCCGTGGGAGAGAGACCTCACCGCCTGGTCAGGTGGGCACTCCTGAGGCTGCAGAGCAGAAGAGACCACCAACACTGCACAACCCTGCCCACATCCCTGGCCCAAGAGGAAACTGTATAAGGCCTCTGGGTTCCCGTAGAGGAGGGCCCAAGAGCAGCAGGACCGCTGGGTCTGAGACACCACCAGAACCTGAAGTGATCTACCGGATAAACAGTTCTCTGCACCCAAATCCCGTGGGAGGGAGAGCTAAACCTTCAGAGAGGCAGGCACGCTTGGGAAACCAGAAGAGACTGCACTCTGCACACATCTCTGATGCCACAGGAAAACACCAAACGCCATCTGGAACCCTGGTGCACGGAAGCTCCCAGAAAGGGCGGCGCAGATCTTCCTGGTTGCTGCCACCGTAGAGAGCTCATAAGCAACACGCCACCAGCAAACTTGAGCCTCGGGTCCACAGGTAAGACCAACTTTTCTGCTGCAAGAAAGCTGCCTGGTGAACTGCAGACACAGGCCCACAGGAACAGCTGAAGACCTGTAGATAGGAAAAACTACACACCCAAAAGCAGAACACTCTGTCCCCATAACTGGCTGAAAGAAAACAGGAAAACAGGTCTACAGCACTCCTGACACACAGGCTTACAGGAAAGTCTAGCCACTGTCAGAAATAGCAGAACAAAGTAACACTAGAGATAATCTGATGGCGAGAGGCAAGCGCAGGAACCCAAGCAACAGAAACCAAGACTACATGGCATCATCGGAGCCCAATTCTCCCAACAAAACAAACACGGAATATCCAAATACACCAGAAAAGCAAGACCTAGATTTAAAATCATATTTGATCATGATGCTGGAGGACTTCAAGAAAGACGTAAAAAACTCCCTTAGAGAAACACAGGAAAACATTAATAAACAAGTAGAAGCCTACAGAGAGGAATCGCAAAAATCCCTGAAAGAATTCCAGGAAAACATAAATAAACAAGTAGAAGCACATAGAGAGGAGTCACAAAAATCCCTGAAAGAATTCCAGGAAAACACAATCAAACAGTTGAAGGAATTAAAAATGGAAATAGAAGCAATCAAGAAAGAACACATGGAAACAACCCTGGATATAGAAAACTGAAAGAAGAGACAAGGAGCTGTAGATACGAGCTTCACCAACCGAATATACGAGATGGAAGAGAGAATCTCAGGAGCAGAAGATTCCATAGAAATCATCGACTCAACTGTCAAAGAAAATGTAAAGTGGAAAAAGCTACCGGTCCAAAACATACAGGAAATCCAGGACTCAATGAGAAGATCAAACCTAAGGATAATAGGTATAGAAGAGAGTGAAGACTCCCAGCTCAAAGGACCAGTAAATATCTTCAACAAAATCATAGAAGAAAACTTCCCTAACCTAAAAAAAGAGATACCCATAGGCATACAAGAAGCCTACAGAACTCCAAATAGATTGGACCAGAAAAGAAACACCTCCCGTCACATAATTGTCAAAACACCAAACGCACAAAATAAAGAAAGAATATTAAAAGCAGTAAGGGAAAAAGGTCAAGTAACATATAAAGGAAGACCTATCAGAATCACACCAGACTTTTCGCCAGAAACTATGAAGGCCAGAAGATCCTGGACAGATGTCATACAGACCCTAAGAGAACACAAATGCCAGCCCAGGTTACTGTATCCAGCAAAACTCTCAATTAACAAAGATGGAGAAACCAAGATATTCCACGACAAAACCAAATTTACACAATATCTTTCTACAAATGCAGCACTACAAAGGATAATAAATGGTAAAGCACAACATAAGGAGGCAAGCTATACCCTAGAAGAAGCAAGAAACTAATCGTCTTGGCAACAAAACAAAGAGAAGAAAAGCACACAAACATAACCTCATATCCAAATATGAATATAACAGGAAGCAATAATCACTATTCCTTAATATCTCTCAACATCAATGGCCTCAACTCCCCAATAAAAAGACATAGATTAACAAACTGGATACACAACGAGGACCCTGCATTCTGCTGCCTACAGGCAACACACCTCAGAGACAAAGACAGACACTACTTCAGAGTGAAAGGCTGGAAAACAACTTTCCAAGCAAATGGTCTGAAGAAGCAAGCTGGAGTAGCCATTCTAATATCAAATAAAATCAATTTTCAACTAAAATTCATCAAAAAAGATAAAGAAGGAAACTTCATATTCATCAAAGGAAAAATCCACCAAGATGAACTCTCAATCCTAAATATCTATGCCTCAAATACAAGGGCACCTACATACGTAAAAGAAACCTTACTAAAGCTCAAAACACACATTGCACCTCACACAATAATAGTAGGAGACTTCAACACCCCACTCTCATCAATGGACAGATCATGGAAACAGAAATTAAACAGAGACGTAGCCAGACTAAGAGAAGTCATGAGCCAAATGGACTTAACAGATATTTAAAAAACATTCTATCCAAAAACAAAAGGATATACCTTCTTCTCAGCTCCTCATGGTACTTTCTCCAAAACTGACCATATGATTGTCAAAAAAAGGGCCTCAACAGGTACCAAAAGATAGAAATAATCCCATGCATGCTATTGGACCACCACGGCCTAAAACTCGTCTTCAATAACAATAAGGGAAGAATGCCCACATATATGTGGAAATTGAACAATGCTATACTCAATGATAACCTGGTCAAGGAAGAAATAAAGAAATTAAAGACTTTTTAGAATTTAATGAAAATGAAGGTACAACATACCAAAACTTATGGGACACAATGAAAGCTGTGCTAAGAGGAAAACTCATACCTCTGAGTGCCTGCAAAAAGAAATAGGAAAGAGCTTATGTCAGCAGCTTGACAGCACACCTAACAGCTCTAGAACAAAAAGAAGCAAATACACCCAGGAGGAGTAGAAGGCAGGAAATAATCAAACTCAGAGCTGAAATCAACCAAGTAGAAACAAAAAGGCCCATAGAAAGAATCAACAGAACCAAAAGTTGGTTCTTTGAGAAAATCTACAAGATAGATAAACACTTAGCCAGAGTAACGAGAGGACCCAAAGAGTGTGTCCAAATTAACAAAATCAGAAATGAAAAGGGAGACATAACTACAGATTCAGAGGAAAATCAAAAAAAATCATCAGATCTTACTATAAAAGCCTATATTCAACAAACCTTGAAAATCTGCAGGAAATGGACAATTTCCTAGACAGATTCCAGGTAACGAAGTTAAATCAGGAACAGATAAACCAGTTAAACAACCCCATAACTCCTAAGGAAATAGAAGCAGTCATTAAAGGTCTCCCAAACAAAAAGAGCCCAGGTCCAGACGGGTTTAGTGCAGAATTCTATCAGATCTTCATAGAAGACCTTGTACCAATATTATCCAAACTATTCCACAAAATTGAAACAGATGGAGAATTGCCGAACTCCTTCTATGAAGCCACAATTACTTTTATACCTAAACCACACAAAGACCCAACAAAGAAAGAGAACTTCAGACCAATTTCCCTTATGAATATCGATGCAAAAATACTCAATAAAATTCTGGCAAACCGAATCCAAGAGCACATCAAAACAAATATCCACCATGATCAAGTAGGCTTCATCCCAGGCATGCAGGGATGGTTGAATATACGGAAAACCATCAACGTGATCCATTATATAAACAAACTGAAAGAACAAAACCACATGATCATTTCATTAGATGCTGAGAAAGCATTTGACAAAATTCAACACCCCTTCATGATAAAAGTCTTGGAAAGAATAGGAATTCAAGGCCCATACCTAAACATAGTAAAAGCCATATACAGCAAACCACCTGCTAACATTAAACTAAATGGAGAGAAACTTGAAGCAATCCCACTAAAATCAGGGACTAGACAAGGCTGCCCACTCTCTCCCTACTTATTCAATATAGTTCTTGAAGTTCAAGCCAGAGCAATCAGACAACAAAAGGAGGTCAAGGGGATACAGATCGGAAAAGAAGAAGTCAAAATATCACTATTTGCAGATGATATGATAGTATATTTAAGTGATCCCAAAAGACCCACCAGAGAACTACTAAAGCAGATAAACAACTTCAGGAAACTGACTGGGTATAAAATTAACTCAAATAAATCAGTAGCCTTCCTCTACACAAAAGAGAAACAAGCCGAGAAAGAAATTAGGGAAACGACATCCTTCATACTAGATCCAAATAATATAAAGTACCTCGGTGTGACTTTAACCAAGCAAGTAAAAGATCTGTTCAATAAGAACTTCAAGACTCTGAAGAAAGAAATTGAAGAAGACCTCAGAAGATGGAAAGATCTCCCATGCTCATGGATTGGCAGGATTAATAAAGTAAAAATGGCCATTTTACCAAAAGTGATCTACAGATTCAATGCAATCCCCATCAAAATACCAATTCAAAACCAGAGCTTCCAGGGACTAAGCCACTACCCAAAGACTATACATGGACTGACCCTGGACTCTGACCTCATAGGTAGCAATGAATATCCTAGTAAGAGCACCAGTGGAAGGGGAAGCCCTGGGTCCTGCTAAGACTGAACCCCCAGTGAACTAGTCTATGGGGGGAGGGCGGCAATGGGGGGAGGGTTGGGAGGGGAACACCCATAAGGAAGGGGAGGGGGGAGGGGGATGTTTACCCGGAAACCGGGAAAGGGAATAACACCCGAAATGTATATAAGAAATACTCAAGTAAATAAAAAAAAAATAAAATAAAATAAAATTCAAAAAAAAAAATACCAATTCAATTCTTCAAAGAGTTAGACAGAACAATTTGCAAATTCATCTGGAATAACAAAAAACCCAGGATAGCTAAAACTATCCTCAACAGTAAAAGGACTTCAGGGGGAATCACTATCCCTGAACTCAAGCAGTATTACAGAGCAATAGTGATAAAAACTGCATGGTATTGGTACATAGACAGACAGATAGACAATGGAACAGAATTGAAGACCCAGAATTGAACCCACACACCTATGGGCACTTGATTTTTGACAAAGGAGCCAAAACCATCCAATGGAAAAAAGATAGCATTTTCAGCAAATGGTGCTGGTTCAACTGGAGGTCAACATGTAGAAGAATGCAGATCGATCCATGCTTATCACCCTGTACAAAGCTTAAGGCCAAGTGGATCAAGGACCTCCACATCAAACCAGATACACTCAAACTAATAGAAGAAAAACTAGGGAAGCATCTGGAACACATGGGCACTGAAAAAAATTTCCTGAATGAAACACCAATGGCTTATGCTCTAAGATCAAGAATCGACAAATGGGATCTCATAAAACTGCAAAGCTTCTGTAAGGCAAAGGACACTGTGGTTAGGACAAAACGGCAACCAACAGATTGGGAAAAGATCTTTACCAATCCTACAAAAGATAGAGGCCTTATATCCAAAATATACAAAGAACTCAAGAAGTTTGACCGCAGGGAGACAAATAACCCTATTAAAAATGGGGTTCAGAGCTAAACAAAGAATTCACAGCTGAGGAATGCCGAATGGCTGAGAAAAACCTAAAGAAATATTCAACATCTTTAGTCATAAGGGAAATGCAAATCAAAACAACCCTGAGATTTCACCTCACACCAGTGAGAATGGCTAAGATCAAAAACTCAGGGGACAGCAGATGCTGGCGAGGATGCAGAGAAAGAGGAACACTCCTCCATTGTTGGTGGGATTGCAGACTGGTACAACCATTCTGGAAATCAGTCTGGAGGTTCCTCAGAAAATTGGACATTGAACTGCCTGAGGATCCAGCTATACCTCTCTTGGGCATATACCCACAAGATGCCCCAACATATAAAAAAGACACGTGCTCCACTATGTTCATCGCAGCCTTATTTATAATAGCCAGAAGCTGGAAAGAACCCAGATGCCCTTCATTAGAGGAATGGATACAGAAAATGTGGTACATCTACACAATGGAATATTACTCAGCTATCAAAAACAACGTCTTTATGAAATTCATAGGCAAATGGTTGGAACTGGAAAATATCATCCTGAGTGAGCTAACCCAATCACAGAAAGACATACATGGTATGCACTCACTGATAAGTGGCTATTAGCCCCAATGCTTGAATTACCCTAGATGCCTAGAACACATGAAACTCAAGACGGATGATCAAAATGTGAATGCTTCACTCCTTCTTTAAAAGGGGACCAAGAATACCCTTGGCAGGGAATAGAGAGGCAAAGATTAAAACAGACACAGAAGGAACACCCATTCAGAGCCTGCCCCACATTTGGCCCATACATATACAGCCATCCAATTAGACAAGATGGATGAAGCAAAGCAGTGCAGGCCGACAGGAGCCAGATGTGGATCGCTCCTGAGAGACACAGCCAGAATACAGCAAACACAGAGGCGAATGCCAGCAGCAAACCAATGAACTGAGAATAGGACCCCCTTTGAAGGAAACAGCGAAAGAACTCGAAGAGCTTGAAGGAGCTCAAGACCCCTTATGAACAACAATGCCAAGCAACCAGAGCTTCCAGGGACTAAGCCACTACCTAAAGAGTATACATGGACTGACCCTGGACTCTGACCTCATAGGTAGCAATGAATATCCTAGTAAGAGCACCAGTGGAAGGGGAAGCCCTGGATCCTGCTAAGACTGAACCCCCAGTGAACTAGACTGGTGGGGGGAGGGCGGCAATGGGGGGAGGATGGGGAGGGGAACACCGATAACAAAGGGGAGGGGGGAGAGGGATGTTTGCCCGGAAACGGGGAAAGGGAATATCACTCGAAATATTTATAAGAAATACTCAAGTTAATAAAAAAAAAAAGAAATACTGAATCAGTTATTATAAGTTTGTTCAAGTATCTAAGTTGAAAGACAGTGATTATGAGACAGTAGAGGGGAAATTTTAGCAAGGAAATGGATACTAAATAGAAGGATAACAGAGGAGTGGCAGAAAGAATGTGCAGTGTGCTGGGATGGCTCCTGCATAAACTTAAAAAACACAGAGCAACAGAGGAATTCTAATAAATTCCCCATCCAGACTATCACGGTGAAATATATATCAATTTAAAAAGTCAGGCTGTCAGGCATTAACTTTGAACATAATAGAATTAGAAATTCAGAAACAGAGAAGAAAAAGAAGGAGGAAGAAAAGAATTAAAGAGTGAGTAGTTGATAGTTTTCCATACACTGAAAAATACAATGTTGTGAGTCAATGAAGCAAAATGAATCCCAAGTAGGAAGGAAATCACACACACACACACACACACACACACACACACACACACATACACACACCATATCACTGTTAAACTCATCTATTACATTGAAGGACCCTAGTACTTACTGAAGTGTAAGAGCTATTAAGAGCCTGGTAGAAAGTAGGTAGGTTATGGAGTTCCTATGAAGGACTCTAAAGGCTTTCACCAGCTTTACACCTCAGGTCAAGATTAGGCTAAATACCAGCTTCCTGCCTCAGGTCAAGGCTAGGCCAAGTTCCATTCTCCACTCGCAGTTCTTGGGAGGAACAGGGACATTCTCGAAAAACCACAGAATGTACTGACTAATAGTCACCTGACCCTCTGGTCCCAGATAGAGTTTGAATGCATGTCATATGCTTGCTAGCCAATAGATCCAAAGGTCAATATGTTTAGCCAATAAGTTTAAACTATAACCTTGTTGATGTAACCTGTACCCCTAAAAAGTATAAAAACTGTTTGTTATAGTCATTTGGGGTCACTTTCCAGGCGTTGCCATGAGGGGCTGATTGAAGGTCGACCCTGACGCACCAGAAAATACACCTCTTTCATTTGCTCGTTTGCATCGAACTCTATTCTCGTGTCTCACTTTGGGGCCGGGGAGTCTTCCAGGAGTTAAGACTCACTTTGAGCCTTATGGTAGCAGCATGTTAGAAAACAGAAATGCTACAGGAAGTCCCTTGTCCAGCTGACCCTCGAAATGTTCAATATGGCTGGACACACCTTCCAGTCTTTACATTACCTGGTCGGCTTCTGAGTCTGAGGGCACCACGAGCACCACATCACCCCTTTGTAGGGTAAGTTCATCAGAGTTCGCTGCCTCGAAGTCATGCAGAGTTTCCACCTGCAACATATTTAAAAGGAATCAGTTACTTTTAGAAAGAGACTGAGTGTGCTGACTCTGCCTGTAACCCCGGCACCCAGGAGTCTGGCAGGACACTACTCATGACTTCAAGCCAGCTTGGGCTCACTATTAAGTCCAGACAAGCAAGGGCTGCAGGCTACACAGTGAGACCCTGCTTCAAAATAAAGAGAGGAAAGGAAGGAAGGAAGGAAGGAAGGGAGGGAGGGAGGGAGGGAGGGAGGGAGGGAGGGAGGGAGGGAGGAAGGAAGGAAGGAAGGAAGGAAGGAAGGGAGGGGGAACATCATAGCTCCCAATAAGATCACGCAGACACTGCTAGAAGCTTTCTCCTAGTATATAAAGGATGAAGATATGTATTGGAATGCTGCCATGCATGGGGTGTGGTTTGCTGCGGACGTTCTTTGTGGCTTCGGGTAGTAAGAGGCATGGAAAACAGCAAGACAAGGGCTGTAGTGGTGGGTCACTGGGGTAATGCCTTCAAAAGAATTAATGGGTTTCTCATAGGACCATGGTTTATTCTCCAAAAAGAAAATGAGAGAGTGAGATTTGAGATTTTCCTTACTCTGGCTTTCTGTGTCATGTGACCATTTCTTCTCACAAGATAGCATCTGCATGCAGCCAGAGCAGAGCCAGGGGCAGTGCTCTTTGAACTTCCCACTGTAGGCTAAATGGATTATTTGTCTTTCTAAAGACCTAGAATCCAGCATTTTCACATCATAATATAAATTTAATATCATAAAATAGGCAAACATAAATCTCAAGGGGAGGAAAACACCCTTGCTTCTTACTGACCTATACAAGGCCATTTGTATCTATATTTATTAATTCAGTGCAATATACAGTAGCTGAACTTTAGGCTGTTAGTTTTCATTAGCTATTTATTGCTACTGATGACTGTTTAAGTTGAACTAAACATGCTAGGCTAAAAAGCTGTTTTAAATAATGAAAAACAAGACAAACCACCATTTGCATGTTATATAAGAATTAATATTTAATTAAACAAATGGCTTTTTAAAAATACATTTTCATCCTTTTCTATTAACACATTATACCATAGCAGCCTGCTTTTCCTTTGCATTATTTTTTTTTCAGATTTATATTATGGGAAAAGCATAAAGGCTAACATACAATACCACATCCCTCAGCTTGAGGGACTCTCTACTCCTGGCCAGTTTTATTTCTCCTATGTTGATTCCTTAAAAACACCTGCACATTCAAGATGAAGCAGTCAACATTTAAAATATGCATTTTCTGTGTACAATAAAAACTATCAGAGCTATAACTGACTGTTATTCAAAAATTAATTCATGCATGAGAGTAGAAGGCCAGGGAAGGGTTGAGAAGGGCACTGTGGGTCACACTGCAGTGATTGGAAAGCTAAGCATGGGTCCGTCATGTCTCAGCCTTGCCTAGCACAATTTCCTGATTTTACATGCACTGCTTAAACAACTAACCAGGTTTTTAACCCCAACATTAACCCATATGTTTAGTTATTTTGCCCACATTAATCACTATCACCCTCCAGTACAAAGTGGCAATTTCCCTCTAAAGGAGGGACAGAGAATGGATCAATCCCATTCTTATGAACAGATTATTTATACGTACCTATACTTAACCTACACGCGCGCACACACACACACACACACACACACACACACACACACACACACACACACACACTTTAAAATAAAAATGGGTATCCAGGCAAGGTGGTCTGTGCCCATCACCCAGATGTCTGGGAGACTAGAGCAGAAGCTCACAAGGTAAAGACCTGCCTATCAAACTTAGCAAGGCCCTATCTCTAAATTAAAAAGGACAAAAGTTTGTAGAAAAGTGGCAGGATGCTAGCTTAGCATGCACAAAGCTCTGAGTTTGCACTCAGGACAGCAAAAGAAAGAACCAACCAAGCCAAAACAAGGGCTGTTTTGAAATACACTATCAAATTATACAATGCTTACAATTTCTAGTCAGATTCTTCTGGGGACCTTATCTGCCACAACCCTGGGCTGTAAATGGCTTTTCTGGGCAACTATTGTTGTTGTTGGGCAATTGTTGTTGTTTTGTTGACCAGTAAGTAGGCTTTATTTAGTTCCTGGCCAGAACTTTTTTCTTCCCAGGAATGGAGGCTTGTTTCTTTCTTCCTTTTCACAGTGTCTTTAGACACTTGATTTTGGACTTGTTGTTGGTCCCTCACTCTGCATTTGGACTGCATGACTCTGTTTCCTGTCTGTTTGACAATTCCTAATGAAACATAAAGTATGCTTGACTTGAAAGGCCTGGTCTGAGCCAGGCTACACAGACTCAGCTCTGCAGGAGGCATGGGAAGGTATTACTGTACATCTTGCTTGCCCAAAGCATGGACTTGGGGGCATTTTCCTGGGAGATGTCAGGGTAAAGAAAAAGCAGATGTGAGAAACAAGAGACAAAACGATGACAACGGTGACAATGACAACAGAACCCACACACTGGAAAACCAGAAAGTGATGCAAAGAAAACTAAAACAACAATGACTCTGAAGTGACAATACAAAGACCTTGTAGAGAAAGCCAGGAGGCAGTTCCTGAGCGGCATCCCCTGCAGACAGCGAAGCATCCACAGCACCTGCTGGTGCAGGCGTAGCAGCCTGAGAATCCAGAGGCGTGGGCTCTGTAGCCAGTTCCTGCTTCTCACCGGCTGGGCCCTGGGGAGCCACGTCCTCAGTGGCCTCCCTTGTTTCAGTACCCGTAGTGGTTTCTTGGTGTTCTTCTCCTTCATGGTTGGAGGCTGGCTCTATGACAACAGAAGGGATGACCTTTTCCTGGTGGTTAGAGAAGTGGACAGTGTCACGACCTGGGAAAGGATAGGTGTGTTTGTTTGTTCTTAGGGCAGTCTCTTCTCCCCGCCACCCACACTTTCTTTATCCTACTAACCCGCAGTTCCAAGCCCACTAAGTTTGCAGACTGTGGACCTAGCCCTGACTTTTTCACTGTCTCTCTTGAGTACTAAACACTTAATGAGAATCCTATCTCGATCCTTGAGCAGTCCCACTCCTGGAAAATGGAGGATTCTATGAGCAATTCCACAGTGGTGGGAGGATGAAAAGGGAGAGGGTCTGCCCAGAGTGGGTAGGAAGCTATCCTGAAAAGAAAACACAAGGGAGGACTTCCTGTTGCTGTCACACTCTGCAATGGCTGTTCATTATCCTTGGGGCCTGGCATGTGATCTTTTTGATTGCTGCAGGAGAAACCAGAACCAGTTCTAACTTCCTGTGTGGGCTCATCTGACTGTTTCCTTGAAAACTGGGATTAGCATCGATGAGAGAAGCCCTCTAGGGAATCTGCGATGCTCTAATAATGATCAACATGAAATAGTGACAATAGTAACTCAGAGTCACTACTTACATCAAGTTCCCAGCAAGGGCTGGCCCTGGGCTAAGCCTTTGGGGGACAATTATAACTCAAATAGCTCTATCATTTTTATCGCAATCTTCCTTCCTCTCTCTATTGTGGATTTTCTCATTGTGGTGATCTGAATAAAAATGGCTCCGTAGACTCATAAAGAGTGTCTTTATGTGGCCTTGGAGCAAGTGTGTCACTGTGGGGTGTGTGTCACTCAGAGGTTTCAGAAGCAGGCATAGTGGTGCACTGTCTCTTCCTGCTGCTTGTGGACCCAGAAGTAGAAGTCTCAGCTCCTCCTCCAGCACCATGCCTGTTGCATGGAACCATGCTTCCCACCATAGTGTAATGAACTAAACCTCAGAACTAGAAGCCAATTGAATGCTTTCCTTTGTAAGAGTAGCTGTGGCCATGATATCTTTTCACAGCAATAGAAACCCAAAGACACTCCTTATCTGTGCTTCATTTCCTCTATCGTGATTGAAACTTCTTCCTCCTTTTCTGTGCTTTGGCCACAGGTATAGGAAGTCTATTCCACACCAAGCCAGCAGAAAAGACCCCACTAAATAGCCCTCTTATTAGAAGTCTCTCAAGGAACCCTTACCTGAGGAGCACCAGCTTCAAGCTCTGCTGCTTGAGGGCTCTCACTGCTTGCAAGCTCAGTGCTTTCCACATCGATTTTGGCTCCCTCAGGACTTTCGCCTTCTCCAGCAGGTAGGGCTGCCTTCTCTGCCTCTGCTTCCTCCCCTGTGGACCCCTCAGTTCCCACAGTCTCACCAGCATCAGTTCCAGGAGGGATCTGTAAGGTGGAGAGGGAAAATCACTATGCCCGTGTCTCCTGAGCCTCTACAAGGCCTCAGGCCCACTCCACTATTCTTCCCCAACTGCTAAAGCCCCCAGCACTGAGCTGCTTTGTCAGAAATAAAATCCCAGAAGTCAGGGGCAACAGAAACTGCTTGGAGCTCACTCTTCCTCAGAGCATCCTCAGAGCAGAATGATATGGATTCTGCATCCCTTAGCTTTCCCTTCAGCCAGGTATGGTGGATGGCATTGGAACAGGTGACATATACCATTCTTTAGAGGATTTTGCTAACTGGTGGGTGGATCTTTCTCAAGAGGCTATCTTTTGTTGTTGTTGCTGTTGCATGAAAGCAGACAACAGTGGATTGAGCATTAGGGAGCACCTCTTAAAACACCAAAGAGAACTGGGTTCCTTGAGGCCTGGCTCATGGAGGAACACCACAGTGGGATGACGACCCATCAAGCAGTCACAATCAGGATGGCTGCACTTTGTGATGGTCTCCACATCTGTGTGGATGAGGCTTCATAGTGAATCACCTTCAGGGAATGGGAATGACGGTGGGGTTTCCCCCAAAGAACACTAGAGGATGAGGGGAAATGGCTTCAAAATCCAATACACATCAGCAATATATAAATGCCCATGGAGCATCTGCTGGCTAGGAAAATGGCAAATCAGACTCTGGGTCTTTACTAAGGGAAGCAAAATTGATAAAAGTTTTCAGTAGTATTTAGAATGTGTGCTGATGAAATAAAGGAGGCACCATTATGTTTTAAATTTGGACAAAATGGTTGAGTCTAGCCTTTATTAGGACTCTAAAAATATCAGCATAGCAGACCTGATTCCAGAGGGTAGGAAAAAGAGGACTATTGAGAAAGAGTGTTAACAAGTTTATATAGTATACCCAGGACATTCTGATGGGGTTAACATCAGTTGGTGCTTTCCTTTCCTGAATCAGCTCTCTGCTGTTCACTGCGTTAAGTCAGGAGATTGGCTCTCAATCCCGACTTCTGAAGTAGGGGTGGGGAGTAGCACTTATGTGCATCACAAATGTGGTATAGAATGTCAAGTCACAGAGGCACTCATCACGGTATTCTCTAAGGGCTCTCTTCTTCCTCAAAGTCACAGCTACTATAGTTCTTAAAATAATCTTCCATATGTGGCTACAGAGATGGCTCAGTAGCTAAGAGCACCGACTGCTCTTCCAGAAGACTCGGATTCAATTCCCAGCACCCAAATGGAAGCTTACAACTGTCTGTAGCTCCAAGATCTGACACCCTCACACAGATATTCAAGCAGAAAAAAACACCAAAGTACATAAAAATAATTAAAAAATTATAAAAATATTTTATGAAGCACTTTTTCTAAATATCAAATTTCACTTTGTGGGTAAATATTATTTGACACATCATGAAATGTCACTCATATTTGTAGAAACATCCAGGTCTCACGAAAGAATCTTCTACTATGCAAATGCAGCCAGTTGTCCCTTTTTCTTTATTCTTACACGGTTATTAAATACATGGACTAAAAAATGATCCTGTTGTATGAACAGTAGCTGATACTAATTTAAATGGATTTAAATGCTGATAGTTAATTAAAATGAGTTAAAGGTTATATGAAGATCTTTGTTCCAGTGAATGACTGAAAAGTCCAAGAACAAGAAAAATTTCAAATGTAAATTATACTTCCCATTTTAAGTAAACAGTGATGTTCTTTATAGATGTTGTCACTGTTGTCAAAAAAAAAAAAAGTACAATTAGTAACAACCTAGGAATTAATCTCAATTTTCGGAAGAAGAGAGAGCACTTGCTCATTGATTTAGGTGTTGGTAAAATCAGCAATTTTAGTCTGGGATGGAACTCAGTGGTAGAGTGCTCCCAGCTGAGACCCTAGTTTTAGTGCCAGGTATTGTTATAAAAGGAAGAGAAGACTGGAGAGAGGGAGGGAATAGACTTTCACTAGGATATTGAGACCTAGCAAGTGCTCTTCCACACTGGAACTGTTCATACATACGATATGAATGAAGTGAGTCATGGACTTGAATGGGGTAAACAAACTGTCTAGCCATAAATCTGTTATTTTTGCTTTTCATTTGCCTTGAAAAAGAGTTAAACCTATGACCAATCCAATGATTTCAATAGTTCAATATCTTGGGGGTTGGGGATTTAGCTCAGTGGTAGAGCACTTGCCTAGCAAGCGCAAGGCCCTGGGTTCAGTCCTCAGCTCCAGAAAGAAAAAATAGTTCAATATCTTTGAACAAGATGGACTCTAAATACATGCCAACAGAATGGCGAACCAGTCACATATGCACGCAGAGAGACAGACAGACAGACAGACACATAATACTATAGATTAAAAAGCATGCATTTGCATTTCATAACATGTACCTCCACTTACATAAATTTTTTCATGCATATATGTTCTGAGCAGCACATATCATTCATTAGTAATTGGTATTGTTTTATGTGAATTAATGTTACTTCTTTAGAAGAAAGTATATTAATTTTATGGCATATTAATGGTATTGCCAAAGGTAATTTTATGTTTTGTTTTAAGATTTGTTCTATTTTACTAATATATATGTGTGATTGTGTCTTTATGTGTACATGTGTGCAGATTTCCGTGGAGGTCAGAAAAGGGCATCAGGTCTCCTGGAACTGGAATTACAGGTGGATATGAGGCACCCAACCGGGTGCTAGAAACTGAACTGGAGTCCTTTGGAAAGACAACGAGCACTGTTAACCACCTATCCATCTCAAGAGAAAGACCAAAGGAAATTGTAAAACTCATATGATGCAAACAGCATCATTAGCTTATGCATGATAAGTTTCTGTCTGTCTGTCTGTGGGCTGTATCCTATTTTACTATCGCAAGATATACACATTATAGTGTATATCTTTGGCTGAGTGATAAGAACAGGGTTTGACAGAATCTTCTGGTTCTGGCTCCAACATTGCAGTGACACCAGCCACCAGCAGATGGCTCTGTCACATGAAAGGAACCTAATAAGAGGATGGCAAATAAAAGTCAACCAACCAGACCCTCCAGAGATCCAGGGAATAAACCACCAGCTGTTGGAAGACTCCTCCATACTCAATCATCAATCATTGTAGGCTCTGCCATTGCTTCAGTCACTTCTATGATTTCCCTTATGGAACAGCCTCCTGGTCATAGCTTAAATTTTGAAAATATAGCACTTGGGAAACTCAGATGGTCTTTGTCAGAATTCCCTTATGTCATCAATGCTGATTACAATAGAACTGATAGAATGTTTTTTATGGTGTTTTAGTGGTTTTTGGTTTCTCAATCCATCTGCATGTGCTCAGTTATTTTATTTACATTATCTCTGGCATAAATGACAATGATAAGTGAAGTCTACAAGAAGTATACACTGCACATTCTAAATACGTGACACAATCTGGTAACTGCGGGATGGCTTATGCTGGAGTCATATATGGCAAAGTTCCTGATGTTTGCTTCATAAAGACAGCTGATGGAAAGACCACTGAGCTCCAGGCTTTCTAGTTTATTCTGATTCTAAAGAACAATAACCCTGATGCACAGACAGATGACTCCTGCCGTTTTCAATCTATGTCCACCCTGTAGCTTGGGTAAGGAACCAGCTTTGATGGTGAATGTAGCATTCTGTAGGTGCTGTCACAGAAGATTTGCATTTATTGCATATTAGTCTGTTAATATTTCTATTGTAGCTTATTCTCATTTCCTGGGAGTTAACTATGATGAAAAGAGCTCAAGGAATTTGCTCGAATAGTGAAAAGGTTTGGAATAGACTGTCCAAATTCTGTGCTTTTGTCAAACTAATATGCACCCAAGGTCTGTAGCAATCTTTAGAACTTGAGCACAGCCTACACGAATCCATTGTTAGCTCTCAAGCCACCAATATTTGAAGAGCATGCTAAGCATGCTTTCAAGCAGTTGATATGTATCCTTATGCACTTGGAGTCAGACATGCTGCCATTGTGCCATGAAGTCACCCCTTATACAGTCAGAATACCATACTTTAAGTAACTTTTCCTATTTTCTGTACTATTCTGGAACTAGCAACCATATCACAAAGTCTCTCCTCATCAATAGCAAATTTTGCAACAAATAGAAATCAAGATGAGGTTAGTTGGTGTCCTAGTTGGTTTTAATTAACTTGACATAGCTTAGAAGAAAGCCATAACAGAGGAATTGCCTGGATCAGATAGGCCTTTTGACATGTCTGTGGAGGCACTGTCTTGATTTTTAATTGATGAAGGAGGAATGAGTCTACTGTGGGCAGCACCATTCCCTAAAAGATGGTCCTAGACTGCATAAGAAAGGTTGCGAAGCATAAGGTTGAACAAACAGGCCATCAGGCAGTGTTCCTTCATGGCTTCTGCCTCAAGGTTCTGCCTACTCTGACTTCCCTCAATGACAGACTGTGATATGGAAAGTGAAGTCAAATAAATCCTTTTCTTCTTTCATTTTGGTCACAACAATAGAATGAAACTAGAACATCTGGGTAGAACTTTCTATATTACTTTTGACAATTATCTTCTAGATTTCACTGTTTAGAAAGTTATATAGAGAATATGAAAGTGCAAAAGGTCTTGGGATCTTTGCCTAGATTTCTCCATTCCAGTACAAATAAGAATATTTCAGTTATGTTCATCAGCTAAGTATTTATGTCATCCCAAAGGTAGAAGTTCCCTGGAGTTCTGTGTTCTCATTGTCCAAATGAAGAAATGAGAAGGATCGAAGGAGTACTGAAGGCAGGGCTGGAGGTGGACTGTTAGTTCCCATGAGAGCTGCCTGTGTAACCTTACAGAGGAAATTACTACAGGGATAGAAGCAGTGGGAGTCCCAACCATAGACTGCTGCTGCTCTTACCTCACTTTCCCTAAATGATGCTGTAGTTGAAGCTCTTGACAGACTGAATGCTATGACATTTTATGAATTATAAATTTAACTTTAAAAGGATTAAAATTAAAGAATAAATATTTTCTTCAGGATTTATTTTAAAGAGAAAGTCATGAGGCAACTCAGGTCTTCAAGAGACCATTATAATCCCATAGAAAAGATTCCGGTACTTTGGCATAGGATGGCAGTTGGTATACCTCTTCACAAAATGATATTGAAAACTCTGCCCATCACAGCCTTCCTCTAGCAAGACCAATGGGAGACTGTCACCCCAGAAGCTCATATCCTATGGCCATTTCTGTTGGAGCAGTACCTGGTACTGCAAATCTGCCTCACACATTCATGCATTTCCTTCCAAAGTTACAGGGTTTTCCCATCCTCGACCGCATCTCACTCAGCTTTCAAGCTACTACTCTAGTCTTCCCTGCAGTCCCATCAGAAGCCCTAAGCAGCTGGGTTCTAGTCCAACTCAACCAACTGCTACGCTGTTACCATGGCAATAACTGTTTGAATTAACTCCACATCTTCCTTGAAAAATCATCTCCAAAGATGACAAAGTTAATGAATTTTTGTTGTTGTCAGTTTGGCTTTAAGTGCAGGGCACAGTATGAACTAATGACACTTTGTGGCATTAGATGTTTCTGCAAGAATAAGTGCTGAAGGCGCTGTCCCATTCTCTGAATGTCCTACCCCTGTTCTCCCACCCTTCCTTCACAGGGGTACAAATGACCCTCTCCCCATTCCACCCTTGTAGGAATCCATGCTGCCAGTTTCTTTTTTGGTTCCTTTCTGCCCAGGACTGCATGAGTTTCCTCAAGTGGGGGCTGCTAGGCCTTCCCTCACTTCCTCTGGGAACCAGACTTGTGCCCTGCCCTTCTTGAGCAGAGCTCCTCTTGCTGCTCCATTGGTCTAGGAGTGGGGCTCTTAGTCCCTTTGCCTTCCCCATATTGCAAACCAACACTGTGTGTGCATGCATGTGTGAATGTATGTGTCCATGTGTGTTTGTGGAGGCCAGAGTTCAGATATTTGCTTTCCACTTTGGTTTTTGAAACAGAATTGCTAACTGAACCTGGATCTTTCTGATTGGCTAAACTGTCCTGCCAAATTCTTGAAATTCAGTTTCTGTCTCCAGGGCTTGGATTATATACATGTACCCACCATAGTTGACTTTTGGTGTGGGTCCTGTGATCTGAACTCAGGCCCACATACTTGTACAGCAAGCCAACCACTGAGCCATCTCCTCAGCCTCTGGTCTTCATGCTAAGTAGTGGCATAGGCTACTACATTTGCACAGAGCCTACCAATAAATTTGGAGAGACAGGAAGTTCAAACAAGGAACAGACACTTCTAGAAGGGATTCAGCTGAATGAACATACTTCTTATTTTTCTACAGGACATAGTCCCTCTCTGTATTTTCATATGGACAATATTAAAGCTTTATTAATTTCCTTTTAAATTTTTGTTTAAGTATTTATTTAGTCTTAATTTATGTGTATATGTTTTGCCTGCATACATGTATGGACACTGCCTGGATGCCAAGTATGTGCAGAGGCCACAGAAGGGTGATAGAGTTCCTGGAACTGTAGTTAATGACAGTTATAAGCAACTTTGTTAGTATTATGGCCTGAATCCGGGTCCTGTGCAAGAACAGCAAATTGACTGTTGATCATTGAGCCATCTCCTTAGCCTCAGTCTTTTAAAAATTAGAATTAATTGGTATTTTCTATTTCTATGATAATCTACATTTACTTTTCCATTTTATTAATAATTCTATTATTTTCATCATTATTTATTAATGATGTAGTAATAAGTTGTTGAGTTGGTAGATAACCTATGATTTTATACATAAAGGAACCAATAACATATAATACATATGCAGTACATAGTCCAGAAAATAGGATTTTTGACAAAGCAGAAACTGATTTTCTATTTACATACATTCTGTGAAGACTGTGGCAAACACTGATATGGAAAGCCATAATAACATTCGCCATTACAAGATGGCGCTGGCTTCCGCTGTGCCCCATGTGGAAAGCCGCGATAACATTCGCCATTACAAGATGGCGCTGGCTTCCGCTGCAACAGCCCGACTTCCTTTCAGGAAACTAGCTGTGTGCACATGTGCAAGAGTGTGTTCGCGCCAAGTCTTTGCCCACCCCAGGGCGTGCCAATGAGATCATGGGTAAGCGTGCATTCTTGCTGGCGAGACGATAGCGTGGGACATTTGGTGCCAAAACCCAGGAAAAACGCCTCACCATCGCCGGCGCCGAGGAGAGCCTCTGCTCACGGAGACGGTCCAGAACTGCAGGTCGAAAGGTAAGCTCTGAGAGTTATGTTTGGTCTTGATCTCTCTCATCTCATCTCTCTCCCCCATTAGAAGATGCAGTGGAAGAGTTTGTTATCATTTTGGCAGCGCTCATTCTTTTTCTTTTGGTTTTTGATTTTGCGGCTGCCACTAGGCACAGTCAGAAGTTGTGCCTAGAAGATGAGAAATGCCGCCCAACAAAAATAGCAGGACAGGGGGCATTAGAGGAGTTACAGGACAGCATGTCAGAAACAGAGCGAGGTGAAAGATTAGAAGCTTTAAGAAGTAAAGGTGCACCTAAGAAAAAAGGCCCTTCCAAGGACCTTGGATCCGAGGAAGCAAGAGATAAGGGAAAGGACGCCCTGGGAGAGAAAAAGGGAGGAGATGAAAGGAACACAGTATTTTGGGAGAAAAATTTTGTCTTTGTGCTTGTAAAAGGTGTGATTAGGCTCTGGAAACTTCACAGAGTCATACTGATCAGATTTGATAGAGTTAGACCGCCTGAAAAATTTATTCAGGAGAATCAAACAAAAAGATATCTCGATTCTAAACTTTTGTCTTGAGAATTTTACAGAGTATGCCTACTTGGATTCCTGGTCTCAAGGACTTTTAGCTGGGACCAGTCAGAACACATCAGCTACAGCATTAGTTTCATTTTTCCTACCCCCTACCCCCAAGGACATCTCAACGCCCATGCACAGCTTGATGGAGTTAATGTAATTGAGTTGTGAGTGGAAATGTTCAGGACTGTGTTTCACTTCCATTCCATTTGTGAATGTCAGTCGTGCTGCTCAGATATCCCGTAATATATCTCAGTATCTTACAGGAATTTGGTTTCAACACGTTGATGGACTAGTCCAGGAATTGAGACAATCCATCGTCCATATCAACTCCACTCGAGTGGATGGTCACCATGGAAGTGGTGGGAAAGGGGAAATCCTACCTCTCTGCTGACTCCTATTGGAATCTGGGTCGCTTTGGTGGGACACCATCTAGTTTTTTCCCCTCTGTCTATTGTCTGTCCTTGGTGCACCAAGCTGTCCATGTATGTCAGTTTATGTCTGTGGTTTTTGTTTCTCATTGTTTAAATGTTTTATGTTTCATGTTCAAAAGAAAAAATGGTAAAAACATTATCTGCCAGTCGTTCACACCTTGATTTGGTTTTAACTCGTTTCAAAAGGAACAAATGAATAAAAAGCAGTTTCAATCGGCCTTTAGAGCCCTACACCTGTAGCTAGGAGCATAGGTCAGCTGGAGAAGCTGCCCGGGGCTGAGCGTCTACCAGCGGCTCCTCAGCTTCTGTGTTACTTAGCAGGTGACAAGCTGCTTCTCTTAATATTACAGCTAGAAAAAGTAAAAATGGTGCTTGGTCTAAATATTAAAGATATGTGCAGCCAATTCAATTTTGTTTCTGATTGGTTTTAAATGTATAAATATGCTCTACATGCCTTGGTTATGGACTATTGGCTTTTAAGTTATTGGATATGGTTAAAAAGGTATAATATTGGTAACAGAAAGTTGACATAAAACTGGTAATTTGGATGGAGTCATTCTAGACAACATGTGACATGAGCCAACCTAGGGAAACAGGTCTAAATTGAGATAATATTTTTATGGAATTCTTACTCTAGAAACCAGTCTTCTAAAAGAATTTAGGACAATGTCTCTTTGTTGAGGTATTGGAGACCGCACCATCATGCGTTCATATGTAGGAATTGGCAGTCAAACTTTGTAGCATGAAGGATAGACTTGGTGTTTTGGAGACTAGATTTTAGAGACTAGGTTGTTGGAGGTTGAGTTTTGCTTTCCAAAGTTGTGGTTTGCCCTGAAGTTATCTGTATTGTAATGCTAATTTCACTGCCACAAGGACAGCTGCCTAGTCACTACTCAGAACTCAAGTGACCTTGTGGTTGTGCTCTGGTGTTACACGGAGAACTTAAGGATTGTGATTAAGGATTGCCAGTGTTGCATTGACTAACTCAAACTTATTTATTATTGAGAAAAAAATCAAACAGATAGAGATTGTTACAGGATTTACGAAGGATTGATGAGGTTTTAGAACTTGTGAGAGCATTACAGCCTGTTTGCTTACTCCAACTGCCATTTCAAGATAGATTTAGAGGATGTCCTGGCGATTGTGAGTTTTCATTTCGTGAGCTTGCTTATAATTTTAGAGAGCCCATAAAGTTATATCATTAAAAATTTTTACAAAGGAATGGCTAATAGCCTTGTATTATATAATTTTGTCGCTTCTTCAATGTAAGAAGTTAGAACTTTAAATCTTTCAGTGTATACAGAAATTTTTACTACAAACCTTTGCTCTCAAAATGAGCTTTAATATTTGGGGAGTAGCTGTTATACTACTCCAGAAAAGAATATTTGAAACTAATTTTAAACTTCTAAAGATATGTTAGTTGGCTAAATAACTCACCTTACCAGAGGACTTAAGTCTTTGTTATCCTCATTGGAAATAAAGTTTGTGAGGTGCTAGAGAGATGGCTTAGTGGTTAAGAACACTAAATACTGTTCCTTTAGAGGCCATTTAAGAACTCAAACTGGATTGCCTAGACCTCTTAACGAGGGAGGACAATACTAGACAGTTTATATCTTAATAAATAAAAAGGGGGAGTTATCCCTGTATGCTAAATAATACTCCTTTTATTTCAATGTTAAAATTTGGATGCCAAGGAACTCTGAGTGTTTATGGCACACTACAACTAGGCATACTTCTGCCTAGGTGAAATAGAAAGATTCACATATTGACATGATCCTGTTCAGATATTGTATATGGGGAAGAGGGAATCTTTGTGTTTTTTCTACAGGATGCTACAAGAGTATGCCAGCTGCCTGAGTGGTTGGTGAGACTTGCTGATCCTGGGTGCATGAAGATTCAGCTTTCGTGGTTCAGGTCCCTGGAGTCATTCCTCTGCCCTGAGAGGAAGATGGAAGATCCCCTCTCATCTTTTGTCAACCACTGCGTGTGTCCCGTCCCACTGTGGCCTACGCTCAGACACTCTTTGCACTGCTGCTTGCTGGAGAAGACAGGACTCCAGCCGTTACCCCTGCCCCCCTTATTCTCCTGGAGATTCTTGCTGCCTTAACTGGTGTTGTCATCTTGCAGTCTGTAACTTCACAGGAATGACATCTGCGTGAAGCTGCTGTGGACTGAGGAACTCTGCCCTGGTAGTACAGATCTCAGACATGGTTCAATTGCCTGCTGGTTGTTCCAGAGAAGAATGACCGATCCTAAACTGTCCTGGGAAAGACCTTGTTACTTTCACTGCTATTGTAGCAGCCATTACTGCTGCAGCCATTGTGTCTGCAGTGTCTAGAGTTACCCTCCCCCAATCTATTGTTAGACAAGCACAGTGGGTGAACTTTCTGGAGTAGTTGCTAACAATTGGGAATTCTAAATTTTACTATAGGAGTGGCTTGACTATGGCCCTTGGTGGTAGCAGCTGAGGAGAACCAGATGAGGTGCCCACTACTTATCAGGAGTGGCTCTGTTTGGTACAGCCCTATGCTGTGGCTTAGTGTTCATGCTATGGTTGGTTTGCAAACTCAGATCTCAACAGAAACATGACAAGGTCGTTGTCACTCAAGCACTTGTGGCCATTGAACAAGGGGCCTCCCCTGGAACTTGGTTATCTATGCTCAGGAATTAGTCGGCATCTGAGTTCTCTGCTCTTGCACCCCATGGATTTGTGGGTCCATTGCACTGGGATGAGAGAGACTCAATGATTCTTTGATCAGCCCTTCTACATCGCTGAGGTTTCCTCATTGCACATGATAGGGTGATCATGATTTCCCCACTAACTCATTTTCTGGCTGGCCTCTTTTGTAGAGTTCGCCCTAGGTCGTTTAGCAGTTACTGTCACACAGCACTGCGGTATCCCGAGACGGGCAACTTTCCTCATGCACAGACCAATTTAAGACACGGGGCCCGGTAACGGTAGGGTTACCCTACGACGGATAAGGCTGTGACATTAGAGGAACGACCTAAGACAGGAGCCACAGCAGATGGACATAACTGCATAGGCCTAGACCAGCCTCATTCTAGTAAAACAAAAAGGGGGAGATGTGGAAAGCCATGATAACATTCGCCATTAAAAGATGGCGCTGGCTTCCGCTGTGCCCCAGGTGGAAAGCCGTGATAACATTCGCCATTACAAGATGGCGCTGGTTTCCGCTGCGCAAGCCCAACTTCCTTTCAGGAAACCAGCTGTGTGCACATGTGCAAGAGTGTGTTCGCGCCAAGTCTTTGCCCACCCCGGGGCGTGCCAATGAGATCATGGGTAAGCGACCAATCAGGCATGGACACGCCACATTAGGGTGTATATAAGCAGCACCATTCTGGGGCTCGCTCTCTTCCTCTTTACGATGCAATAAACGCTTTTCTGTAGAAGGATCCTGGTGTCCTCGCGTCGTTTTTGCTGGCAAGATGTTGGGCGCATGACACACTGACATTCTTAGGCGCCATTTTCAACTCTCTATACGTTTATGAGCATTTTGCTATCCATGAGCTTGCTTACTGTTGGTATTTATTGCTTTTTGCGTGGGCACAGCCATACCAACCAGAAATGGCCAAAGCCGTAAAGCTAGCACAGCGGTTGGAGACAGTTTCAGCAAATCTGAGGCAAATGCTGCAATCGCTGTCAACTCTCGCTTTTAAATTTTGGTCTCTGAATGTTGTATTTTTGAGGAATTTCTGCATTATGATTCTTTTTATGTCTCTTCCTAAGAAAACCATGACTGAGTCCTTTTAGAAAAGTCGTAAACTTACTATCTCTTCTGCATTTAGGGAAATAACTTTATCTGGTCCTATTTGGAAGTAGTCCTTATGCCCTGCAGATTGTGATAAGCACAGATGAGGCTATGATTCTAGGAATCTTCTCAGGGTATCTGCCCCCAAGCAACTGGAACAGTATAATCGGGACAGGATAAACAGAGATACTTGACAAACTCTCACTGGCCAGGAGAATTGGCAACAGATTCATGACTGACTTTTATAATATGCTTACAGCTCTCTGAAGATGTGGTTTAAAGATAGGGGATCTTACAGGGTACACACCTGGAGTAATAGAACTCAGTAAATAAGACAGATTAACTAAAACAACGCAGATGATGTAACAATATAGTAAAAAAGTTAGGTACTAGGATTTGCTAATTCATAAAAAGACCAATTCAGATCTTTTCAGTTTGTCTGGGGTGTTTTAAAACTTCAAATACTGCCAGCCTAAAAAGCAAACTGTATATAATGAATGTTTGCTTTAGTGGATGCATTCTTTAGATTCATTGAATTGGAGTTATAAAGACAACAATAAAAATAAAATCTGTTCTATTCGTATTTTCTAATTGTGACTAAACTTGTAACCATGAGTATGTAATGAAAAAACAAACACATGTCCAGAGACAAAATGATGTAATCGTTACTTCTTAGATAATTATTAGTCTATCTTTGTTCTCTGACATCTGTATAAATAAAGAAGCCGATTGCTCTAAGACCCCCGTGACCACTAAACCTGACTCAATCCTTATCTCCTCTCACTGCTCAACACAGCTGCAGACACCCTGCAGGTCTTCCTCTTGGCTGTGTGCATCATGGTAAAAGCAAGTATCTGAGAAGTTGGGTGGATCTCTAACCCAGGACAAAAGGTATCCTTAAGGTCCCTTATAGTTGCAAAGCCTGTATAGACTGGATTCATAAATATTTATAGATTCACAGGTCTAAAATATGTACCATTGGTTCAATATTGGGCCATCACCAACTTATGAAAGTAAAACCATATATGGCAGGCAAGCATAGAAGACAAGATAGTAACCATGGACATCCATATGGTTTTGAGTTATGCAGTCCCTCCCCCCAACTTTTAATAATATACACTGCAGCCTAGTTGCATCACCTGCACCAAAAAGTCAGAACCCCCTTAAACTCCCATATGCAGCTGGTTACATGTGTTTCCATTTCTGAACAATGGTATAAGTTCCCCCACCCCCTGGTAACAAATTATACAGCTGCTACTCAAGCAGCTAAACCACACCTAGTTAGGTATGAAGACTCAAAGTGCCAGTCTGGCTGGAACTAGTTTTTGTTGCATATGTAGTAAGACAAAAATGTCCTCTATTAGGGGCCATCTTATGCCTATGGACAGTTTGCCATGCGTATGACTAGGTCAGATGTATTATGGAAGAGGACATGCATAGCAGAGAGATGATGACATAACCTAATCAATACGCTTGAAGGCTGCTCCAACTATGCCCCCCAGTAGCCAGCCATCCTCTTGGGCTCTTCCCAAGCACAATGGGGAAGCATAATGGGGACCCTTGGGTATATTCCCTCATGTGCCCTTCTATCCGTCTTCTCAGTGTATCTCTCTTTAATCTAAACTATTACTTTGCTGCAAACTAATTTATCTTGTTTCTTTTGTAGGTCTGTATGAGACCTCATTTTCTATTGTTTTTGATAAGAGGCCAAGGACTTGGAAACACTCTGTCCAGACATAACTTCCACTAGCACATAGGCATGAACAACAAAGTTATTTCAGGCTATATGATCCCTAATTACAGGGATTTCCCACTGTCTCAGGTGGAACACGGAAATAGGTCTGATTCTCTCCACTGACAAAAGAAGTGCATCAGAACAATCAAGGTAGTTTTGAAGAGACACAGCAGTGGCTCCTTAGCAGTTTCCCTAGCATACATTTGATTCTTTGGTATAGTCTCAAAAATAATAATGATCATGATGTCAGGGAAATGTTCAGGTCAGCTAAAGCCTGGATAGGCAGTGATACAAAGGATCATCGGAGAAGCTTTTAGGAAGCAGCAGAGTGAATAGAGGGGGAAGGGGATAGTGCTCTCACCGCTGCCTCCTCCTTTGGCTCCTCCATCTCTAGCCCAAGGTCCAGCCCAGCAGTAGGTGCAGCAGCAGTGGTGGGAGGCTCCTCTGCCTGGGGCTCTGTAGGTAGAGCCTGCTCAGTTTCAGCCTTGAGTTATTTGGGGGTAAGGAGAAAAGAAGACTCAACATATGAATAGGTGACACTGCAAAACTCTGGACAATCCAGAATCCCATCATCACTCAGAACAGGCAGCCAGCTCCACTAAATCTATTCTAGAAAAATGAATTCTCTCATCTAGTGTCATGGGCCCTTACAGAACTGAAGAGTCATGGAGTGGAATTGTGTTGAGTTTCTTCTGAACATGCTCCAGAGCAGTTTCCTTCAAAGCTGGACCTACCACTACATTCACCTGTGACAGTTTGTCTTCATGCCACTGTGCATTATATGAGAGAACCTGAAATGACTCTTCTGTTGTATGGAGAGAGAGAAGGAGAGAGGGGGAAGGGGGAGGAAGGGAGGGAAGGAGGGGAGGGAGGGAAGGAGAGAGGAGGAGGGAGGGAGGGAGGAAAGGAGAAGGGGGACAGAGACAGAAGAGAGAGAAGAGAGAAGAGAGACAGAAGAGAGAGAGAAGAGAGAGGAGAGAGAAGAGAGACAGAAGAGAGAGAGAAGAGAGAGAGAAGAGAGAAGAGAAGAGAGAGAGGAGAGAGAGGAGAGAGAGGAGAGAGAGAAAGAGAGAGAGAGAGAGAGAGAGAGAGAGAGAGAGAGAATATCAAAGAGAATATCTCTAGAAGGTCCAACATTTGCCAGGTGAAAGGAGAAAGAGTCTATAGATCACATAGTTCTGTGATCCTTTGGTGTATAAATATGTACATGCACCAAATATATCTTTCTAGTTGGGAGAGCAGGCTCAGCAACCTGGCTACTTTGTAAATTGCAGAATGTTTGAATTTTTGATTCACTCCCTTTTTTTTTACTTCCATCAAGAAACTGTAGCAATCAACTGAGTGCTTGAAGAATTATAAGGCAGCTTTCTCCATGGTTTTAATTAGACTTTATACTGTGGGGGCAAAATAAGATGCTGTTGTTCCCATGAGACTACTATATATAGCCAGCCTACAATACCCCTTATACACTGAATCAGGTCTCTAGTATCTCTTAGTTCAAAACCTTCTGCTTTTCCTATATACTTAATTAATGCAGTATATAATGAATTTTTACATAAAAGCAGTGGGGACATTGTTTTAAAGCTGATGAGAAGTCAAGAGAAGATTTTATGTACAACTCATATAAAATATCAAAAACATTGTGCATTTTAACAATGCAAAGATAACTGAAAATGCAGAACAATGTTTGGATCATTGCCTTGGATTTCTATAAATCTGGAGAAAGTCTGGATCTATATTTAAATAAGAACAATGAGGATGGTTTTAGACATGAGTCTAAATGTATCTATCTGTTAAAATCAAAAAGTGCACCTACAGCATGGAGTGAACAGACATAGGATTGGAATTTTCTCACCAGCACACATGTTCACTGAGTTCTAACAACTGTAACTGGGACTTAAGTCCTAGAGAAAAGTGCAGCTTACTAGTAATGAGCAAGTATGAAACACTGTATAACGCCCACTACTGAAACGAGTCTTATGGGCCTGTCTTTTATTCCTTCTGAGATATGAAAATACAAATATTTTCTTACGATATACCAATGAAGTTCAATGTTTAAGCAACACCTTATGGGAAAATCTGGAGTCCTATTATGTGAATTGGGCTCTGCTTCCACTGTTTCTGTTGTTGTGCCTATAAGGTATCTGCCTTGACAGATGTTAGTGGACCTATAACATGCTATGTCTACTTGTGGGCTCTAGAAAATGATTCTTTCTTCAGAATGAAAATTTGTCAGAATAAAGTCGACTGTGTGGTCTTGGATTACATATTCTGAAAACCCTCAGTGCTGTGACTAAGCCATGTCAGTAAAGAGGCAGAGAAGAAGGGCTGGGAGAGTTGAGAGTCTATTCATCAGCCAGCATGGGACTTGCCTTCTAGGACTGCCTTTTCAAGCTTAGCAAGGCTATTCAGTACAAACTCAGAGGATTGGTGACAGCTAAGGAACAAGATCTGAAGACTTAAAACAGTTTCAACTGGTACATAGTGATGTTCTGTGGGTCATGAGACATGGACCAGGAGATATGAGCTGAATGCCAGCTTCAATCCCTTTTGTCCAGCTAGTCAATGAGTCCAATATTGTGGCTTCTGCTATTCTTGACATGCTACACGATATCAACATACTGGTAGTTATAGTTTTCAGTTCAAGTGCATGGTGATTGCCTACGACCTTGTAGCAAGAACCTTAGTTACAAGTGCAATGCTGGGCAGGACAAGTTGTGATCCTCAGCAGAGAAGTATGAGGTTTGCTCAGGAGAATATGTGTAGAGAGGACTAGAGGGAAAGCACGGAAGTTCACATGACCAACACAACTAACAGAACCTGTAGAGATTCTCAAGGCACTAAAAGGTCATGGTTCTGAGCTTAGACTTTCTATGCTGAGGTAGTGCTATGCGTTTAAGCATGACCATTAGTTTTTCTTCTCTTCCTGAATTTCAGAGTTTTCCATAACTGTTCACAACTGATAATTTTTAAAAAAGAAACCTCACCATCCAAGTTTTATCATCAAGGCTGAGAATAACCAATATGAGAATGGGCATAATAAGCTTCTCTGGTTTTGTTATTAATACCATACCCTTAAAATAAGACTGAGATTCTGTTCTACATTGGGTGTACAAAAACATGATAACACATTGACAAGGTATCAGAATACTGCAAAAATTAATGTTTAGACAAGAATTTCAGAATTTCTTATTCAAATGTAAACACGTATCTTATGGGGAAACACCAATCCAACGCCTGTTTCATGCCATAGGATAGGTGCACTTTTTGATTTTAAGAAGGAGATACAGTTAGACTCATGTCTAAAGCCACCCTCATTGTTCTTATTTAAATAAAGATCGAGACTTTCCCCAGATTTCTAGAAATCCAAGGCAACGATCCAAACACTGTTCTGCATTTTCAGTTATCTTTGCATTTTTAAAATATGCAATATTTTCAATGTTTTTATATGAATTATGTATCAACCTCCTCTTGGCTCTTCTTCAACTTCAAAAGTCCTTCATAGCACAAACTCAGCTGGCCAGAGAAGAGCAATGCTAACAACCTCTTCAACCCTCAGCAAGTGCAAGCCCTCTCTCCTGCAGCAGGGTAAGCACACAGTGACATCTCTCAAGGTCTCTTCAATCAGCTTGATTAGGAAGCTGCTGAAAGGCTTCCCATGGGAATTGTCATTCCCACCTCCCAAGAATCTCCTCTAGTCTCCAGAGTAACTCTTTCCTACTCATGCCACAATGTTAGTCTCTTCATTAGCTGGCCTATAAATGCTTCTCTTTAGAACTTATAAAATGAAGAGATGAGATGAGAAATTAGTAGCTCTAAGCTCAAGGAAAAAGGCAATATGTTAGTCAAAACAAATTCTTGAGACAAATTCATTTTTAATCCTTTAGCTTAAGTTATAGCCACATAGAAACCTGTGACTTTGATCGGTTCATTGTGTTCCACTGAGGGTCATAAGTATCACAAGAAGCTGGTTCCTGTTGGTGTCACTGTGCCAGAAATAAACAAGCTCATAGTCAGATTCTACAAATATGTTCTCATTTTTCTGAAAAAAGGGGAAGCTGTAAAAATCACATTATGTATATTAAAGTTCCAGACAGGCTAGTGTAGCCAACTAATTTTCAACTGTACCATGATAACAACTGTCCCCAAATATGGTCACATCAATTTTCCAAGCTACCTACCATATTCTGATCTGTCTGCATCGTGAATAATGAAGTATCCTGGGGCTGAAAAGGGAAAGAAAATGGGCCATTTCAAAAAGCCATATAAACTCGTAACCACCAGTTGTATCAACAAATACATTTTAACGTTTTTGAAAGTTCCCTTTCAAATTATTAAAACAATACCAAGTAAGTGTTAACATGAGTTATTCTAAACATAAATCTACACTAGCAGAATGCTCCAGGAAACACCGCTGTCCTGGACAGAGCCTGAGTGTGGTTTGTGATCTTCAGATGCCTTTTTCCCCCTGGAGAATCACCAAACCTATCACTGTATGTGATGTGACTCACCTGGACATTCTAGAAGGAGCGCTTAAAAATCATCAGCTCTGAGAAACTTATCTCCTTTTTTTCCCAACAGCTGAGTATCTTATGGATCGGAGTCACTTCTAAGAACTAGTGGAACAACTGGCATAGCACTATGGAGCACTTAATGTGCTGGGTCTGGGTTAAGTGCACTGACACACAGCTCATTTCATCACAACAATGTTATTTCCATTACTCAACTTGTAAGTATGTAGGTCCAATTTTGTGCTGATGCTCTTAATCATTTTGCTGGATTGATGACATAAAATCCACACAGAAAAGACGTACAACACTCTCTGCTGGGAGCTCTTATAAGAAAACAGAATCTCCTTACCTGGGTAAAATCATTAAACGAACCTCCAGAAGCCTAAAAGAAATGGAAACCAGGTGTGACTTTTTTCAACAATTCCACAAGATGAGTGAATATTCATTAGACAAGCAGGAAAGAAACTACTACCACACACCAATTTAAAAATAATACAACAGGCTGCTTTGTTCGAAAGTGCTCAGGAGCTACAAAGAACCATGCTGCATTATTATAAATAGGCTGACAAAAAAAAAAAAAAAAGAAGAAGAAGGCAAAGATGGACACGCTTCAGTGTTCACCAACCCTGACCTTCTAAATGATGACAAGGTGATTCTAGCAAAAACCATGGGGGTTGATCTCTCTTTTGGGTCACTGATACGAATCACTGTGATAAACATCAACCAAGAGTCGAGAGCTTTAGTGAGACTGGGTAAAGCATTTCATGTGTTTTTACTGAGCAGAGCCACATTAGTGATAATCTCTGTTGCTCATAGATTAGCACATTTTGGTGTCTGAAACAAAAATGAAAATAAAAGGGGGGTGGAGGGAGACAGAGAGAGGGTGGGGGAGGGAGAGAGAAAGACAGACTCAGGAAGCGGGACGGCAAAAAGGACTCCACTATTTCCCAGCACAATCAATATTTAGATTTTTTTTTGTCAACCTGTTTGTGTTTGGTTTACATAGGTTTCAAGAGGTTCATATGTCAAGGAGATCAATGATGGAAATGAAGTTGGTGAGAGACATAAGGAAAAGCAGAGCCCAAGGACGTCTGGCTAGTCTAAGCTACATTCTAGGGTATGTACCTCATCTTTATCAGCCTCTATTTCTTGGTACAACAATCCATATCTCTGGTTAGCAATTTCATCTTCAGATAAATCTGAGTTGTTGATGTCATTGTCTCGGGAACTATCAGGACTCTCCACGCTAGTGTTCCAGGATGCTCCCTGACCCAATGGACTAGTTGTCTCCTGGCTTTGGTCCAAGCTGCTATCACTGGTATGTTTCCCACATATATCAGCTGGTAAGTTCTCCTCCAGTCCTTTCTCATTTCCTACCAAATGTTCCCAGCATCTATGTAAACCTTCTATATCTCTGATATGCCAGTGGCTATTAGATTCCTGCCATTTGGCAAATGTGCTTGTGTGGCCATCTGGAATATCAGAGCCTTCCACTATATCTACACTATTGATTCCTGACTCCAAGTCTGACTGCCAGACTTGACCTGGCTCTGTTCCCTTAGAATCTGTCCTTTCAGTTCTCGGAAATTTAATGAAATGACTAAAATTTCTGGTCATTTCTTTTTTAGTTAAATCCCATTCCCCAGTGCAGGAATCTTTAACAATAGACACGGGGTCAGTCTGCATAGGCAGGTTACTGATCCCTGTGTGATTGGCAGGTGTAGCTCCAGAGTCTTCTACCTTTTTATGATTAATTATTACTTGAGTCTTATCAGATAACTCTTGGATTCTGTCATCAAATTTATCTGTCACATGTACTCTTCCCATGTCCTTTTCTAATAGATAACCTTCCTCAAAGTCATTTTCATAGCTTTTTAGTTTTTCTTTACATATCATCTTTAGACCGTCCCAACTTTCTACTTCACTACTTTCAAGTGTCTCCTCCCCTTGCTCTGCTAGGTTTTTGAGATCATTTAGTGTTGTATTTCCTAGACTGTCACATACTTTCTCCTCAAATCCCTCAGGACCTTCTATTGCCTTGATATCAATACCTCCAGTGTCTACCCTTTGGTATGCCTCCGCACATCCCCACATAAGATCTTCTACCTTCTGTTTCTGTTTTATTTCTCCATCTGATATTTTAGCTTCTTCATGACCTTCCTTGAGCAGGTCAACTTTTCCGATGGCTGGTATCTCTGAGTCAAGTAAAGCATATGGCTGATCCGTCTCCATGCACGTAGGAATAGTAACTCCAGCCCCGGGAACAGGTTCCGAGGACAGCTGCTCATTTCTAGCTGGAGGGGAATCCTCACCCTGACCAGCTAGAGTAGAACAGTCAGCAGAAGAAAGCATTCCAGTGGATAATCTCATGTCTCGCTCTGCTTCAGAGAGACATGCAATGTCTTCTCGAGACTCACTTGGCGTCATCTCCTGCCTGACACTGTCTGTCCTAGCATGAGGGCCCCAAGTAAATGCACCTATATCAGTTTCATATCTTTGAATCTCTTCAGCCAAACCACTGTTAGGAGTTTCCTCCATGATGAGGTTACACATAGAAAGACTTTTTGAAGAGTCAGTCTTTAAATAAAGGGGAGAAAAATGAAACAGACCATGAGATATTTGATGAGAAACATACAGCTCTTCAGTAGTGTAGTACCAGTTAAATAAAAGCAGAAAGTCAAGTCTAGGACTAGCAATGTCATGGGAGAAAAGTCATTCAACAAAAAAGACTACACGTACAATGATATTAAATATCCTTAAAATAAAGAATGTTATGAAAATTAACTTACCGGTTGTACCAAATCAGTGCTTGTCTGTAAGGTGGGAAGTAGAGGAAAGAATAAAAAATGAAAAGACACATCAGGCAATGTTGAAGTCTCACACTATCTAGTGACCGCATTCTTTAGAGTGCTGTGGCTTTTACTGTCCAGGAATTACATTTTACAACTCATTTTGTGATAGGAATGGTTTGTTCTGAAAATTATGTAATGCTTCCTGTGGAAGAGGCACAAATGAGCCCATGTCATTTTCCACTATCAATGAGGATGTGCCATGGCTAGCTCACGATTTCTGCCTTAGGAAACCAAGAAATGAACATGCTTATCCAAATGAGTATGTGAATCTGAGAACACCAGGATGCTATCAAACACAGAGGTCAAGAAATGACTCCATGCTGCATGTTCTATAAGAATATCAGAGCGAAATCTCCCCAAACTCATTCTTCACTAGGCTCTATCTTTGAGGAATATTCTGGATGGAGAATGAATTTGTAAAAATGACATTGATGAGCTTGAATATTCTCTTGTCAGTCTGCCCTCAACCAAGAAGCTGATTTCTGCCCACAAGAAAAGTACTGTGTAAAGTAGATCGGACTACGAATCATGGACAGTATTCCCAGAAAGCTAATATTTCATGCATTTTTGTTAGAATTACTATTCCTAGGAAGTCTGGCCTCTATAGCATTGAAAAGGTCCTTCTAGAAGGTATCTTTGCCCTTATCTCAGTACTTTTAGAGAGGTAAAAACGTGCTATAGTTATAATTAAAGTATAATATTCAGGGATAACTAAGATTAATATTGTTTCCATAATCAGTAATAAAAGTAACACAAAGTTGAGGTTAGAATTCTAATTCCCTGAGTATCAACCCATCCTCATCTTTTTATAAATACACAAATAAAACTAATCAAGTGTAAATTACGAATTCAGTGTAAAAATGTCTTAGTCATGTATAGCTTCAACCAAAACTGTTAGTTTTGCTTTTGATCTGTTTCAAGGATCCTAAAACGTGAAATATAAACTCTAGGGAAGTTTTTAAAGACTTAGACCCTGCCCCAAGGAATGCTGGGCTTTCCATGGGTGTCATCAGTCTCCTAATTTTGCAATGCAGATGAATACCACCAAGCTCTACTCATCTCTCTCTCTCTCCCAGATCTAAATTCTGAAAATATTCAACCTTGCACATCAGGTCAGCTTTATAAAGTAACGCCATAATCATAGCTACCATTTGTTTATACATACTATATACTAGGATAAATGCCAGGCACCTACTTCACTAAATCCTTAAACAACCCTCTGAAGTATATGTCATTACCTTTATTTTATAGATGTGAAAAGCTGAGTCTTAGAGAATTTTAGAAATTGATCAAATTTACAAGATTATAAGTATTAGTGCTTAAACTCAAGTCCACAGCTACCTAGCTCAAATTATATATGTTTCTACCAAAAATTAATTAAATATAATGATATTAAAGTTCCCATTACCTTTCATTTTTTGATCCATACTCTGTGTTTTGATGCAGTTTAAGAGTACCATATGCATGCATGCCTTCCACTATGACAGCTCTTTAGGTCTTCAATCCCCACGGGAATACACAAAGAGCACAATGCCATTGTCTTGATCACTATTAGTTCAGCAATGTGGGACACTGACATACATTTCTCTATTACGTTTTTCAGATTTGGGAAATGTTCCAAACTTTCAGGTATTTTTTCTAGGGGAATACATTATCATTAAATAGATGGGTTTTCTTTTTCCTCACAGGTGAAAAAATATATTAAAGTTTCCAAATTTTTATAGATTAAAATATGTGGAACTAGTTCTCAGATGCCTTACCGTCCATAAGTCCCAGGGCAATGTCTGAAAGCAAACAAAAAGAAACACTCTAAGTGAAAGTCCACACAGTTAGTGGTAAACAAAAAGAGGCTAGGGATAACAGCACTCTTCCCTGGCTCCACTCTTGCTTATAGAAACACCCCACTTCTGTTACCAATTTTGGTGGACACTTGTCACATGTGGCTATTGGGAACTTGAAATGTACTAGTCTAATACATTCAAAACTTAAATTTGATATAGTTTTACTTAATTTGAGTTTAGCCACATGTAGATGCTGTGATAACTGCAGGAATCTAGCCAATCTGCCTTTGGCTCTTGAGAAAAGCTGGCTGGGTCCTGAATGTGCTGTATGATGAGTGTGTTATCCAAATACACATGCCATCAAAGTAAGAATATTTTCTAGCACTAGGATCATCATATCATTGAGAAAATACAGACCTCAATCGTTAACTAATGTGCTTGCCTCTCTCTACTACCTCAAAAGCATGTATTATGACTACTTTGATAGCAAATAGAGCCTTTAAAATGCCATTCTCCAATATGCTGGATTAGAGAACACGCAAATTAATTGGCAGTCATGAACATTAATAGGTACCCATCAAAGTCTATTAACAACATGCCTGACATGAACTTACTGATATTTTAATTACAAGGCTCGCTGATCTATGGAGGACTTTGGATGGTTAGAGCAGCTTGCCCTGAGGGTGAGGACAGTGAGAGAGCCTTCCTTTCTCCCCAACACTGAGAGTTACTGCTAAAGCCACATTGCCTCAGTGACTCATTCACCCACTTGTTTTGATTCAGTAAAGGTAAACAGAAGACTAGGAAGACATTTATTTCAAATGAGTTTCTAGAGGCTACCGCTGTCTTCTACAGATGCTGTCTCATAGAAAGCCAGGTCCTGTGGTGCTGACTGATATTCCTTACTCTCTCTGGCCTTCTAACTTCATCTCTATGTAGCTTAGATATCTGTTTGCTTATCACCAATCGAAGAACAGGGAAGATAGGACAGAACGGCTCCTTTAAAAAGCACACATATTTGTATCTTCAGATGCCTCGGTGTCTGAAATGCATTTTCTGTGTTTTTGACTATCCTAATGGTCTCTCTATAGCCTCTTGCTAAGAAGAGATAGTGAAAAACAAGTATAATATAATACAAGTCTCTGTGTGGTGCAGACAGCAGCAACACTTTCTCCAACGGAGGACGCAATGCTAACACTGGATTCAACTCTCCTTGGGAAAAGGAAAGGCTCTGCATGCTTGTGTGGACGCTGCAGAGATCATGAGATAAGCTGGTCCCTGGCACCTAGAATATCAGCTGACAAATGGGACCCAGTGGTAGGTAAAGGAGGTAGCTTTGAGAAGGAAGGGAAAGGGCATCTCCGAACCCAACAGACTCATGTAGTCTCCTTCAACCTGCCTTCCTCCTTAGAAAATGGACCGGTCTGTTAGGGCCACCAGAAAGCCAGAATTGCTTCCTCCTTGGCAGGGTCACAGGGACACATAGCCTGTCCTAATTGTGGTTTGTGTACATTCTGAATCTCCAAGGAGAGTTTAGAGACAGCCTACTAAGAGATCCTCTTTATTTACAAAGCACCAATAACGTTAGTTACATTTGATAATTAAATTAGTATTTCTCCCATTTACAAAGAGCAGACCTTCAGAAGGCACATCACCCTAGCAAAGCACAGACTAGCAAGAAAACTGTCTGCACAGAGCAGTGTGCACTCCTCAGGAGTCAGCTATAATGATTCACATCATCAGGACTAGAAATTCAAGTCAGTTCTTAATACCCAGTTGAATTTTAGTTCTAATTTGCACTATATTCTATAGCCTTGGATTTTCTCAAAGTTAAGTGTGAGTGCACCTCCTGCCCCCATACCTAATGTCAACAGTACTGATTTGTGTTTTGTTCTGAGGCTCTGTAACCGAGGGTCGCTGACTTTTTGTCCTCCTCCTACATCTCCCTGAGTAATGAGTGGGATTTCAGGTACATACCACCACATTTCATTCCTCAATATTGTGTTGATTTTCTTCCACTTAAGCAACAATTATATACTAACCACACCAAAAGCCTCATCCCTACATGCTCGGGTGTACACACCCAAGGCAGGCATCCTAACAGATCCTAAGGAGAATCTTATTACAGTGGTTACCAGAACGGGGAGAGAGTGAGGGAGAGATGAGCAAGAGTAAGCACAAGAAGCAAGGCACTCCACATCCACCTGTGGTCAGCACCAGAGCATTGCTCTGCAGGGGGACACTAGTATAGCTTCAAGCTCAGAACCATCCAGACTGCAAGTACATTTCTGTGGGGCGTGGTCTGGCAGTTATCCAAATAAACCTTGACCTCTAAAACATGAGGAAATGAGTAGGAAACTTGAAACTAAAAGAACTGTTTAGGGAAGCTGTAAGGCGTGTTATCAGAAGCCACACTCTTTGAGTGCCAGTGAGACACTGATAACCACTCCGAAAGACATGGTTCTGAGGGAAACAGCTCTGTGACAAGAGAAAGGTAATGGCAAGGAGAAGAGTAAAATATTTCCTACAAATAGGAAATATTTGTCAACCAAACAGAAAAGCAGAAAGGCACAGAGATCTCCTGTTAACTAACTACGCACACTCATTAATGTTTATCATCCCTAAACACCTGAGCTCACTCTATACCTGAGACATGGGTGAGTGGGTCGCTGCAGCAGAACCTGCTGGGGTCACATCAGGTTTGAAAGGGTCAAAGTCCAAATCCAGCAAAGTCTCCTCCTTCTTCACCTCCAGGACTTCATTCTGTTAAAACAGATGAATGGAATTTGTGGAAAGAGCCAGGTAGAATGTCTCACCGAGATGCCCAAGCCATGTCAGCTCTTCATCCAACGCAGTGATAGAGTCTAGCCACACATAACTCATGGCCCTGGATGACATCCCATCATTTCCCATTGAGGGGGAGTATTGGAATGCCACACAGATAAAAAGATTCTCCCTTTTAATTAGAAAATTAAACAGATTAAAAAATTCCACATGACTACAAAAGTAACAAAAAAAAAGATACTAAGATTTAAACTCAGTAGCATAACCATTGCTGCAGTGTATGTCTATGATGCTAAAACCTAGGAAGGAACTGATGCATGCTGCTGCCCACCTCATGTCCATCCCTCATCCTCCCGATGGTCTCTGTGAGTGCACTGAATAGGAAATGTGATCCAAATGCACTTGTATGTGAATACCTGGTCCCTACCTCCTGGCACTTTCTTTTTTGAAGATTACAGAAATTTTATGTAGAAGTGTTGCAAGGAAATTTTGATATTGCATAGTCTACTCCCTTCCTATCCTCTCACTTCTTCCTCACTGTGGACTCAATGTGACCAGACACCTTGTATTCCTGCTACCATTCCATCCATATCATGATGAATTGACCCTCAAACAACAAACTGAAATGCATTCTGAAGTCAAGGTGCTTTTCGTCAGGAATTATGACTCAATTTCTTGATTGAATTATTATATTATTCATTCCACCACTCTGTGTTTGTGTGTGTGTGTGTGTGTGTGTGTGTGTGTGTGTGTGCATGCACACGTTTGTGTAGAATAGTAAAAGGGGAGAAAACAGAGAGTTCTGAGCCAGTCAGTATTTGCTACAACATGACCCCTCCAACCTTTACTTGTAAAGCAGGTAAGCAACTATGACAGGATGGAAGTCTATTACGATACTGTAAGGCTGTGTTCAACATTGACATCTGTGCACCAGTCATAATGGGAAACAGGGAAACAGCATGGATTGAAGTTGGTTTAACCTGAGCTCAAGCTACAAAGTAAAGGTCAGAGCTGAGACAAGGTCTCCATAAATTATACCACAGTGACAGGAATGAAGGCAGTAACACACATCCAAATAACATGTTTTTGATATTTGGTATGTTTCATTTTTAAACATTTGGTCATGTAGAAATCGAAAGTTTATATCAATGGGTAGTGCACTATATAAAATTGAAGTGTTTGAAGAAAGATTTTGAAGGGCAGAAAATTTTTTTATTACTGGTCAAAGAAACAAACTTCAGAATCTAGAAAGGTGAGAACAGCTGAGAAGGTGCGGAAGGCAATACTTAAACATTCCACATTCGTTGTGTAGGAAAGCAGCATATCTATCAGGCTGTGGTCTCGCTTTTCAAGTGAATAATGCATTCTTATAATCCAGGTTCAAACTTTATATTTACTAGGTTATTTTTAATATTTAGAGATAGATTTTTATTGTATTGGTGTACACTATCTTTAAATGGAAGCATTTTCCATCAGACAAACTTAAAAATGTATTTTACTTCACTATGTGTCCCTGTGGCTATGTTTTTTCATGATGTATTTTCATTGTTTGGAGTGAAGGTTTTCATAATAATTTTTTCAGTCAATCATGCTTTGACCATGTTTACTCCAAACATATTCTATCATTCCCTCCTAGTACGGTTTCTTTTGCTAGACAATTTTTCTCCCATAATTTTATATAATATTGCCACTACTGCTTCTCCTTGTGTCATATATATGCATATATATGCTCCAATATTAGTCTTTAGCTTTCTATTTTTCAGCACAATTATTTCTCATAATAGGTTTTAAATTACATATACATTGCTCTCTCCAAAACACTTGTTTTTTAAAACTTTAAATCTTAATATCATAATTATGTTCTCTGTAAAGAGGGGGCATGTACCTGGAAGGGGAAAGTGGTAGGAGGCGTCAGGGAAGAGTTGAAGACGGAATGTAGATGGGTATCATCAGAATATGTTATATAAATGTGTGGAAAGGAATATAAAATATATACTTTACAATCTAACAGTGCCCCATGTAGAATTTGGGAAACTGTTTGCCTACAAAAGTATCACGTTTCCAACATAGCCGTTTATTAGAAAAAAAGAGGTAACACAAAGCAAATTCTTTGCTTTCATTGGATGCAAACTTGTTATTCAGACCTCAAAGCCAATATAATGGGAGAGTTAGACAACACCAGGAAAACAGCTCTTATCCATTGTACTGGTGGGTTCTTAGCTGTATACACAAGTCAAAACTTAGTAGTATGTTCATTTTAAATATGCACCTTAAATATGTGCATTTTAAATATGTGTGTATGTTAACACACAGTATATTGACCAATGAAGAACCACCGTAGCAAGAGTTATCTAGCATGACACAGCCTTACAATGCAATCATCCTGTTGTTTACCACGATAGGATCAAGTAAAACTGACATGAGATCATCGTTTTATATTTGTAGTAAAATATTCAATTAAAAAATTTAAATTTTCAAAACCATATTTTGTTTCACTATTTAAAGAGAATACTATGTATTATACAATGGCTAAAATATTGCATCTTGGAAATGGAATTATACTTCCTAATTTTTATCTTGTACTTTGTTTAATTTTACATTCTTTTTGTGTTAATTATATATCATTTTCAGCATGTAAAGCCTTCAAAGTAATATGAGGTAGCGCATATTGGAATTTACAGCTACAGCAACAGTACATTTAGATACAAAACATGTACTTCAAAACTAGACCTCATAACTTCATATGTGTACATACACAGTGTTGAATTATAACAGTATTTTAATGAGACAGATCAGTGAAGGGATTGGTATTACTTCTAGAGATTGTTTTCCCTCTTTGTTCTTTCAACACATTTTAAGGATGTTTATTATATCTCAAGTATTTGCATGCTTCTAGAACTCTTTCATGAGCCAGAGGATGTCAAATGGGAAGCTTAAGGGACAGAAGATAAAGCTTCTAGGAGCAATGCCAATTAGGAACAATTTTTTATGAATATAAATAGCAAAAACAAGAAAATAGTTGATAATTTCTAACAATGAGCAAAGTTGTAGCATTTCATCAATACATATGAGGAAGTTGTGGCTGGAGAAATGTAATTTAAGACTGGAAACATGTGAGGAGTATGTTGCAGATGGACTGTAGTTAACCTGAACACTGACATTAACTACAGTACACTGACAGGATTTAAATATTCACAATCTCATAATGGAGCAATTTACTCAAAAATAATGTTGTCAAGTGCTTTCCCCACAACATTTATTATAGAAAGATTTTAAAGAGTAGCATAACTCTGGCCCCTTTTATCTATAAACTGACTGACCATCTTCCTCCTATTTTAACATTTGCTACACTTGGAAGCCTGCAGTGTCCTGGCAAGACAGCACACAATAAGCCCAACATTCTACACAACAGATTCCCTAGTTATTTTGTTTTTGTTTCCTTGGAAGCCAGTTGAACAGAGTCATTCTGAGCTCGGCATCATGGCACTGAGGCAAGGTCTTCAACATGCTATGACTAAGTATGAAAGTCAACAGGGATAGAGAAGGCAAGGAAGATGGATGATGGCTGCTTTGCTTAGAATGAGCTTTTGTGATGACCAGTGGATTGACAACCTAAACTGATTGTCTGATGAGGTCTTCCTATGGGAAGGCGACTGCTGAGTAAATTGCTCCCTATGACTAATATGACCTTTAACTGATATAATCCCATGAAGATTAATATCAGAACATCACTGACATGTCCATTTCAAGAAAGTAAACATTGTGTATGGGAAGCAAAACAAACAAACAAACAATAAACAAAATAAAACAAAAAACTTGCTCTGGGCCAAGAATCCAGAAGAAAGTCTCTGGTGACAGAGAAGGATGGATTTGAAATTATGTTCTCAAGGTAAATTAGAAAGCACTTTAATCCATTTTCTGAAGATAAATGAGGGGGAGAGGGCTAGAATCCTATATGGGTGTACCTAGATATTGTGTGTATCTATGTGATTGCTTTATTTTTGTTATGAAGTATTAAGATCTTACTACATGCATGGAATGGTTTCCCAGGGATATATAATTTAAATCTTCATTTCTTAAAATATATCACCGAACCTACTTATCAAGAACAAGGTCTGGAACCATTAGAGAAGGTAGCTTATGGAAAGATAAATTGGGGCTTTTTGTTGTAGCACTTCTTAGAACCTTGAGCATGCTAGCATGAGCTATTACAAAGAGAAACTCGATAGAGATACTCTTCTCATATGACCCCCTCCACCTGAATGCCTATTTTCACAGCATGAGATTAGTGTATTTTAGGAATGCACATTGTCATTCTGTTGAAAATAGCCACAGATACTTGTGTAATATTGTCATGACACAAATATGGAGGTAACCCACCACTTTTTAAAAGCTGGACTTAAGGCACACTCCTCGAGATGAAAACCACCCTAATACTCCTAAAGTGCCTAAGTACCTGAGGCTAGATAGTTCGTGGGCCCTACGGGACAAACACACTACTATTATTCAGTTAAAAGAAAACAATTAAATGCCTCTTAATGACATATCTGGTAAACCCATAGATAAGTGTCTCACTCAACTCTCATCAGAGATGCTTTTCCTGTGGTGATTACAACTAACACAGACCCACAAATGGGCAATGAACAGAGAATAAGGGACTTTGGCCCACTCAAGACACAGAATGTCATTATTTAACCCCTCCTCATTGCTCAGGCATCTAACTATGAGAAAGAGAAGGTAAAAGATTGAAAAAGCCAGAAGTTGTCATAGATGGTCACAAGGAAGCAGTATGTTCTAGACACCACAGAACATATATATATGTGAACTCACAGACACTGTGACAGTATACACAGGATGATTTAAAGCACTTAAATCACTGGGAGAAGGGAGATGCAAAAATCACCTCTAATACAGAAGCTATCTATAATTGATGCCTGCTGGGAAAGAGAAAATGAGTTTTCTCTAATGGAGTGTCACTGGCTGTATCAATAACTCTATTGGAAGGCCTATGCTCACAAGTAGTTGGGCAACACAAAACAGACTCCATGTTTTGTGTTTGTGTGCAGGGGTGAGCAGGGGCATTTTTTGTCTTACTATTTGTTGTTTGTTTTGACTTTTGTTGATGTGTGCTACATGCTACCAGAGGAGAATGTAACTACCAATCCACGCAGCTGTGAACCCTGAAATCGATAGTAACAACTGCTTATCAAGACATGGCCACTGCCACTATAGTAGTATGAATATCATGGGCATAAAGAATCCCTTTTTGATTGGATTTAAGGCAAGTTAAAAACCCATTCCTGGTACCATTGTTGGGCTAAGAGCCTGAGGACGAACGGTCAGAGAGGCAACAGGAAAGCTACTACTATTATTCTCCTAAATGGATGTAGATTACACCAAGTCCTGGTGACATCATTATGTCTACAAACTGAGGCATCTCTCAGCTTTCATCAGACAAACATCTGTACATAGCATTTAACATAGGAGACTCACAACTAGCCAAAGTATACAGAATTAGAAATTAGCTGTGTAATGCTCAACTCTAATAGGCCATCTATATCACAACCTCCTTTTTCCAATGGGGATCATTGTGGAAGAGGTGAACAGACAGATTATATGAGCCAGTGGTGGTAGGAGACTACGAGGAAACTGTTTTCTGGACACAACTGGGCAGTTTCACATATGAACTGACAGTAGTTTAGACAACATACATAAAACCTGTAGGAGTCCAAGCCAGACAAGATACGAACATGGAAGGGAGGGTGTGTGTACAAAGTCACACACATTACTTGAGGCGCTGACTGTAACTGAGCTTCAGTTTTGCAGAGAGTATTGGTTTTCTTTATTGATATGATATTTGGTAGATTAATCACACTTTAGTGGAAGGATACACACCTAAGAATATATGGACAGTACAAATTGAGTCTAATTAGGGAAGAGGAGGAGGAGGAGGAGGAGGAGGAGGAGGAGGAGGAGGAGGAGGAGGAGGAGGGGAGAACACGAAGGACAAACAGAATGAGAAGTTGTCGTCAGTGTCAATGACTTAGGTAGATAGTGAAGGGTGTGGATCTTGGAGGAATTAGGTAAAGGTGAATATTATCAAAATATATAGTATTAAATTCTCAAAGAATTAATCAAATATTAAAACACAGTAAAGGATTTGTGCACAGGATTATAAGTTCTTGGGAGAAAATATTTGGAAAAAATGAACTTGTCTTTTAGCAGTTTTATTTTTGTGAACAAAACTTTGGGAAAACAGGAAAAGTATTTTCACATGCCATGCATGGTGTGCCTGTGAGCATGAAAAAGCATTCCCACAGAAAATTCTGGGCTATATCTAATTAAAGTTTGGCCATTAGAGGGCTCTGCAAGCTTAGTGGATTTCTGTTTTCAGTTCCAGGGACACAACAGTGAAAGCATTGCTGCGAGGTGATTTTTCCATCAGACAGGTTAGATTTTGCTTCTTACATTTGCAGCATCTGGCCAGGATTAACACAAAAGTGTTTTTCTTTCTCATTAAGTGCATTATAAAAATAGCTACTGTGGCCATAAATGATCTTCTAAGTGTAGGATGACTCACTTAGCAAAAATCCAAGGCAACCTGGAAAGGATCATTCTGCAGTAATGTAGGGGGAACCTTTCAGATAATTCTCAGTTTTCCAGTTTTCTGGAAATAGTAATAGTTTAACTATTACTATCTCATTTCTCATCAAGAATTGGTATCTTTCCTCTCTTAACCATTTATCTTTGCACTGCCCAAAACATTATTATTCTGATTTTATAATCCATTAGCTTATGCCTTAATATACAGTCTGTTCAATGCATCTAATATTATAAGCACCTAACACACATGTCCAAAAATTTTATATGAAACATTTGAAATCAGACTCTTTTAAGCGGGACAGTTATAAATGGGCCATCATTACACAGCCTTGGACTGGCTGGACATCTCTACAAACAGAAGCTGTTAATTCGTTGTGACAGCCAGTTCACCATCACTGATCTGAACCATGTAGACTTCCAACTGTTCAAAGTAGTAGTTCTCAGAATTAGGTTCCAAGACTAAGGACTGCTGGAGATACATTAAGTGACATAAAATCTTGCAGCTGCAGAAGAACAAGCAACTGAGGAAATTGTTAAAGGACTGCAGAGAAGACAGGTTCTGCCTATTTTAAATAAAACTAGATTTTTCTCCACTCAAAACCCCAAAATGACAAACCAAAATATAAATCCCATTTCACTTCTCTGCACATCTTAGTGTGAAACCAGGAACCATTTGGTGAATTAGAAGCATTGGATTTCACACTCTGTGATCCAGTTATTGGAGGCATGGTACTTCTCAGGTAAAAACACAAAACACAACACAACACACACACACACACACACACACACACACACACAAACACACACGCACGCACGCACCCCAAATGAACAAGACCAGAATTCCTCTTCTTTCTCTCCTTAAAATTAAAAGAAAGCAGATTAAATGACAAAGAACATCTCTGGTGGGTACTAATTTCAAATTCAGCTGACAGACTAACAAACATGGCACATAATCCATCAGTTACGCCCCAGTAGAGCGGTTCCATGAGATCCTACAGAAATGGTACATAACTCAGGTAGCAGCTCTACCTGTAAACTATGAGGTTTCTACCTTGTTCCCTTCCTCTAGCCAACTGTTTTCTGTCTCTAGCATTCAACAGTAGTAGGGTGAGTTAAGGCTCCCAGAAGTACTTACAGACTCTCCTGGCATCTGTAATTTTCAAAAGTACCTTGATTCTCCCTCTCCCCACCATGAGGGTCCTTGTAACTGAGCCAGAAAACTTGAAATAAAAACACTTAAAAAGAAAGAACACTTCTGGACCTCATCTTTACTTCGGAACTACTCTGTGTGCCACTTAAGTAGTCTCATCTCCTAGGCAGGGTGTCCTCAGCTAAGTACACAGGCTTCTAGAGGTCTAAAGTTCCCACTTAGGATTAACTGAGAGGATGCTATTGGTGGACACAGGTTAAAGCAACTGAACAAGGACAAGCCATCCTAAAATATCCTCAGTGCAAATGTTAATGTAGAAATAAAACTAGGAAATGACTCTGGCTAGTAGAAAAGGTGCAGGCTGATAAAATCTGGAAATTGAAATTTAGTCAAGAGTCAGGGGTTAGTATATCCAGTTGGTATGATAGTAATGTCCAGTGCTTTAGTTACGATAATATTGTGACATAAAAATGACCAATGAACTGAAGTTACTACATTAAGACTGCATAACCACACAACTTGAATTTTAAAATGTGAAACTGACAAATCCTCAAGGACGTGGTAGAAAAATTGAAAGAAAATAGGCCAGAGTGCATGCAAGGTTTTGTCACAGTGGTAGGATGACAGCAACTCTTCTTCATTGTATATTTTTCAACATACTTTCACATATATGTATATATATTCAATAAATATTAGAATTTTCAAATCCTATACACCTTACATTTAATAATCATTTGATTACAAAGCAATGAAACAAGCACAAGTAATAAAATTTTATTAATGGCTCTGATATCTACAGCTGACCTGAGAGTCCTGTCCACCATGGCACTTTGATGGTCATTCAGCTGTCCTGAGCACTCACCTGGGAAGGTGTTGTCACATTGATTTCTGGTACAAAGTTGTCCTCAAAGAAATTGATGATGTTCTCCTGCTGTAGTTCCTTTGTTGGGGTGACTTTAGGCAGAGGTGGGACAGGAGGCCCTTTCCTTGTCTGGGAAGCATTAATACAAACATAGTAGCCTTTGAGGAAGTGTCAGATGAGCACAGCTATGCAAACAGACATCTAACTGAAACTAATCTATACAAAGGTGTAAGCCTACTCGATTCAAGTCAAGAATGCTGTCCCCTTGGGTGCCTCACCAAACACTGACAGGCACTGGTCTAATTGGAAGAAGTCAGGTCACTTGATGAGAGTCCATACATCTTAATTTAAGCAACGCCCCAAACTGCAAGACCTATGATCTCACCCGGAAGCCATTCTTTCTCTCAGCTCATCTACCATTGATTTCTCTCATAAGAAAACAAATGGAATTTCAAAACAAAAATCAAGCCAGATGGGTTTTTTGTTTTGTTTTGTTTTGTTTTCTTCTTCATTTGTTTTCCCCAAATGAGTCAATGAGGTCAACAAAAGACAGTTCCCACTTCTCTTTCCACTCAGGAATTTTAAACATTAGAATCTACTACACTTATCTTCTTACAATGTTGCAGCTTCAGCCATATTCATAAAGCTTATACTGGACCATGAATGTTAAATGTAGCTACAGAAATATTATGTTCACACAATGCAGGGAAATCAAGAGTGGTGGGATCTTCTCTTTAGTTCATTTTGCCTGGTCATTACTTGGCTTTCACTGAGTGGCCACTCATGTGTAACACAATTTGGGGGATGAGATGTCTCCCAATACCCCAGTTCCAGGTGGTCATTGACTCCAATGGAGCACTGAAAAGAAGATTCAGTTCAGGAGGAATGTAGAATGAATGGAGTTTTGTAGATAGGGTTTTTCCTTTTCAAAGCTAATAGCTGCTCAGAGCATGGGCCAACCCAGCAAGTACTCCATCACTGAACAGACTCCTTCAGCCTCTGAATGGCAGGAGTCCAGGAACAAGTGAAGGTAAAGATGAGTATAGTCCAGGCCAAGAAGGTGGGGATGGGGCTAGAACACCCAAAAGAATAAAAAAACTGAGAATAAGAGGAAACACAAAAATCAAATAAAAAAAGCAGACAATGGCAATAATAATATCACTGTATCATGCCTTAGTCTTGTCATAGAAACTTTCTATAATGCTTATAATGCTTAACAAGAGAATCCCAAAGAAAGTCACTTCCCCATGAATTCTTCCATGGCCCTGATGCACACATCATACCTGTGAAGGTGATCTGGGTCGCACTGGGGCAGGAGATGCAGGTGCTAATGTGTGGTTGGGACTAGCCGTTGGGCTGGGGAGGGGTGAAGCCTCCTCTGGGGGTGATGGTGTCTTTGCAATGCGAAGAGGACCCGAATCACTGGATAGACACAGAGGGTTGAGCAAGAAGCCTTCTGAGAAGCAGGATTCTTAAAACCCAATATTCTTTACCCAAGAGAAATCCTGAAGCTTAATGTCACTGTTATTTCATCCCCCACTTCCAGGTTATTTCTAGCTGTTAGAAGTAGTAATGGATATTGGAAACTGTCACCATTAATTGCTCCCTGTGAACCACGGTCAACCATGCTTGGTTTTAGATATGTAAATAATGAGGTGTAAATAGGTTAAAAACAAAGAAAAACTGCAGTGCTTTACGACAGTTGCATTTATATCTTAGTATAAAATCTTGTTCTCGCCACATGCCAAATCAGCTCCACATCCCAACATAAGGCATAGTAAGAAAACCAGCTTCACTTCTGCTCTACAACAGAGTCATGTCACCCCACAATCATAGATAGTTACCCAGAAAGCTGTGACTTTTAATTTCAAAGGCAACTTGGGAGAGAGTTCATAAATCTTTTTCAGGAGTGCCTTTTGAATTATGTTTAGAGAGTTACAAAATACTTCTTTGTGTACTTTATGAAACAATGACTAACTCAGACACCTTCAGGGCACCAGCAGACCACATGACAGGTGAGATTCCACAACTTCCTAAGAAGCCATCATGTTCTAGGCACCTTGCCAGATGCTTGGGAACAGCTTAACATGATGACTCAGATGGCACATCCTACTCTCTAAGAACATCTAAAGACAACAGCAGACGGAGCAGAGTCTGTGACCTAAATAAGAGTACAGACGCAGCAGCATGATCTACACATTCAGGAGCTAAGGGAGCCACATTCTTTTAAAGACACTCTACATGATTGCGGCTCTTAGCCAGCAATCATGACCTCTGACTAGAAACAGCCCAATCTATACTCTATTCTAAAGACTGCCTTCAGAGCTAACTCACCACCTCGCTCTGCAGAGAATGTTTTTGAAAAGGAATAAAAATAAGAGACACTTGTCAAGTGGCTGTAACCCGACTTCTTGCTTTAACTGATAATGAAACTGTTATTTGCAAATGCTTCTGTTGACTTCATTTCCATGTCAAGCCACTCTTAACATGCCTTAGTTTCATAACATCCAAAAGGTAATTTGAATATTCTTATTATTCTATTATTCTTAGCTCAACAATGTAAAAAAACAATGTTGGAGCCTTAATTCTCTTCTTTTCTTAGATTACTTTAGGTCACACCTTTCCCCTGGAGAGAAAAGACACTCTGGCTTCCCTGGCAGCTATAGCAGAGGCTGTAGTTATAGGTAGGTACTCTAAAGAGAAGTCCATGATCAAAACAGTCATCATCAGACGCTAACATGGAGAAAGGTTGGAAACTGCATATGTCAATGGATGAGTCTGTACATACATTCCTATAAGTGTTTATAATGATTGGCATTAAAAACTACAAGTATAGAGTCTCAGAACTGACCATCACCTTAGGAATAATTTTATTCCATTGGACCCTACTTTTTCTATAGATATTTAAACGGGTTCTTTAATTCCAAAGGTTATTGGACTTGAATAAGAAAAACAAAGCAAATTGACCTTAAAGGTATGTAACTGAAACCTGGGGCTTCTGACTGCTCAAGGCTTGTTAGGTAAGATAAAATCATTGGAGAAAGTAAGCATGCAGTCAAACCAAGGTATACAGCTCAGCTGTGCCACTGGGCCCTCAGTCTCTGACTGGCCCATTCATAACAACATGCCATGGAACACTAACAAAGCCATGTTGCAGGGCAAATGGCAAAGCAGAGGTAGAGAGAGGGTGGGCGGCGAGATCTCTTCCACTCTTTTCCTTTCTTTAGTAGTGAACAATGAGCACAAAGCTGGAGGGGTTTTCTCTATTGCAGATGAAGTAACAAGGAGAAATGATGACTATCCCAACTGTTGCTCTCTGGTTCCATGTTCATCAGAAGCAGCTACTCACTTCTGCTGTGACCAGTAGCATCTTGATGTGAATGAAGGCAAGAAGTAAATGTAAGAGCCAAAAACCTAAGTTTGGGATCACTGTCTAGGTGGAAGGGCTCCTTTTAGATTTTTATAAGGTGACTAGAATAGTACAATGTGGTCTCCAGGCTCTAGAACGTTCAATACATAGGATATCACTTGCACATGCAGCTCAGAGGACCAGTGGCGTACCTGGGAGCTCCTTGAATGCTGAAGGCCTTGTCAGCGTGCTGATCACCAAGTTTCGTCATAACTTCATAAAGCTTGTGGCAAAGCTAAGAAGACAGAAGCCTGTTAAACACAGGATATTCTGGTGGCCACCCATGTTTTCCTCCCCATGAATGAACTTGTTTAGTGAGAAGCTACAACTCTTCTGGGAATTAGATTGGTCTTGAAATTCCACATACCACATTTAAAATCTACACCTAAGTTGAAATAACTTTATACAGTGAAAAGAATGTGCTACTTGCTGGATCAATCAGACATGTATTCAATAGGACATGAAGCAGAAATGACAAGGTGATTATCTTAAATCTATTAACAAATAGTCCTATGACTGTCCTGGTGAACTAAGGTAATAGAGAACACCATTACTGCTGCTTATCTAAATAATTTGAGACCAGGTTTATATATATACTAATTTAGAACATCATTTAAAATTCCAACTTTTCAGCTAACAGAGGAGGAAATAAAATAGTGGGGCTGTAATAAAATCTTCAATACCAGTGCAAATAGTTCAGAGAGTAGTAACACAGTATCGCTACAACATCCGTGTAAGGGTAAGGCTAGTTGGCAATTCTATGCAATGCCCTTTGCATTACTTTCCATAAGAGCAACAGTCACCATTACTCACCACTGCGATTTCCTTGTGAAACTTGGCCTCAAGGCTAGAGACGTTTTTGAAAGTATTGACATAAAACCCAACTCGTCTACCAAGGGGAAACAAATAAAAGAGGGAGCTGTTAGCAAAAGTAGCTTTTAATGGCCCTGAACCAAATTAAGACTATGTTCCTAATATAAAACTTTGAAAAATATTGAATTCAACAGCATCCTAGAGTAAACCTGACTTTTCTCCACTGGTCAGCACACGAGCTGCTCATTGGCAACATCTCAAACACATTTATAAGGGGAAGCTATGGGAAGGGTACTGGGACATGTAGCAAATTCTGTCTGTCTTTATCACAGTTCCCTAAGAGTAAGCACAAAAGCCAAACCGAGATTTAGCCAGGATAAATTCTTTCTCCACATAAAGAGTATCTGGACATTATTTTACTTAATTCTTTTCCTTTAGTTGGGTAACAACTACTTCAATTCATTTTATTGTTTCAGTGGCATTCTCAAAAATAACTGAAGAATCCTGATTATTCAACTAGATCTGAACTCCCAGGGAAAAACAAAACAAAACAAAACAAAACGAAGTAAGGTCTTGGATGACAGAAAACTTCTGATCTTCTGTTGCTTAAGCTAAGCCTTCCAGTGCATAGAATTCCAATGAGAGTGAACGGAGAAAACACCAATGTTAGTGGATCCAGGAGCCAGAGAGTTGCTTTTATTTGTTTCTTCATTTGATGCTTACAAAAATCCCCTGGGACGGTGAACCTCATTTACTAGAAAAAGTAAATGGCGCCCATTCATAGCCTGCCCCACATGTGGCCCATACATATACAACCACCAAACTAGATAAGATGGATGAAGCAAAGAAGTGCAGGCTGACAGGAACTGGATGTAGATCTCTCCTGAGAGACACAGCCAGAATATGGCAAATACATAGGCCAATGCCAGCAGCAAACCACTCAACTGAGAACGGGACCCCCGCCGAAGAAATTAGAGAAAGGACTGAAAGAGCTTGAAGGGGCTTGAAACCCCATATGAACAACAATGCCAACCAACCAGAGCTTCCAGGGACTAAGCCACTACCCAAAGACTATACATGGACTGACCCTGGACTCCAACTGCATAGTTAGCAATGAATAGCCTAGTAAGGGCACCACTGGAAGGGGAAGCCCTTGGTCCTGCTAAGACTGAACCCCCAGTGAATGTGATTGTTGCGGGGAGGGAGGTAATGGGGAGAGGATGGGGAGGGGAACAACCATATAAAAGGGGAGGGGGATGGGTTAGGGGGATGTTTGCCTGGAAACCAGGAAAGGTAATAACAATTGAAATGTAAATAAGAAATACCCAAATTAATAAAGATGGAGAAAAAAATAAAAAAGAAAAGAAAAAAAAAGAAAAAGTAAATGGGATAAACTGTCTAGGGTCATGCAGTTCACATGTAGAGAAAATCAATTTTTAAACCCCAAAAAAGAGAAATGTTATTTAAAAATATCATAGACTACTTCACAAAAAAATTTTAACCACGACTTCTATTTCCCTGTCAGCAAGTTCTGCTTTAATTAGGTGTTTTTGAATTTTAACTAAATTAGAAAAAACTTGGAGCCAAATGTAAGAATTCTGAAATGAAGTGATAATTAAATGGTAAATCTGCCCCATAAATAAGGCACTGTTTTTCTGTGGTTTACCTTGTACCTTAAATCCTTGCTACATTACATTCTATTTCCTCTACCCAGACACCAGGTGACCCTGATTTCACCTATTTTTATTGTAACTGATTTCAAAACATATATTTCACATATGCATGAATGCAGATGGTTCTTTACATCCATGGCTCTGTACACTGTACCTTAACCGTCCATGGGTTAAACCATCAGAAAACAAAGGGCATCTGCACTGGAGACAGGGTTCTCTCACCATCTTACTCTTTGCAGTTTCTAACAAAACAGCTATCTGCATAATGTTGTCATGGCATTAGGTCTTCTACATAATTTAGAGATGAGTGAAAGTTCATAACATGATGTAAGGAAGTGATACACAAATACAATGTCACTTTATTTTACATAAGGTTTTGCTTCCCTTAGGCGATCTGGGAACTGATTATCCACAGATACAGGGCAAAAATATATGTATTTACACATGTATATGTACTTTTGCATATAGGAATACAGTAATAAAAACTCTGGCATAGTGTCATTGGGAAATAGTAAAAGCTAAGGTCAGGGACTTAATTAATGAGCATTTGCACCATTATAATTAAATGGAATTATAAAAGCAAAGTATAGAACCGAATATGAATGCAAAGATGCCACAGTTAAATATAAAAAAAGAAACAAATGGATGTGGGGCACAAACAGCTAAAAGAACCCAGCCACAAACATTTGCTTGAGAGGACACACACAGGCTGGCCAGAAGGATGGGCCAGAATTGACTTGATGAGTACAGAGGTCATTAAAGTTGACTAGTGAGAGCTTCGTTTACTTGTCTTTTGCTTTGATAGAACACCATGACGAGGGCAAGCATCAGTTTATTTGGCCTACAATTCCAGAGTGATAAGAAGCCATAATGTTGGAGACAGTACGGCAGCAGTGGAAGGAATCTGCAAGACCACATCTTAAATAGCAAACACGAAGCAGAGAAACTGTCTGTAAGGTGAGGCCTTATGCTCTTATAGACCATCCTGATGACATTCTTCCTCTGGTGACAAGGCCTCACCACTACTTTATAGATGTTAGAAGCAGCTGGGAGATGTGCCTCTGGGTATGACTACAGGAGGTTATTTTGATTATGTTAATTGAGTTGAGATGACCTTCCCAGTGGGAGTGACATATGCCCTAAGCAGAGAATCCTGAAATGTGTGAGAGTCGGACTAAGCAGAGTACTTGCATGCACATAACTGTTGCTGACTTCTACAGGCTGTGGGTGTAACGTGACCAGCTCCCTCAAGCTCATGACACTAACTTCATTGCCACATTGGACTGTATTGTGGACGTGCAAGCCAAATAAACCCTTTTTCCTTAAGTTGCCTTTGTCATGGTATTGTATTGAAGTAATAGCAACTAAGACACTACATTTCCATGATTAATTTTTGTTTCTCTGTCACATCATCTGTTATATCAGTTTTTATCTAGAGATAATTGGGGCAGTTCTAGAAAGAAACAATATATTTCAATAGCTAAATAAGCATGTTTGCCTTCATAATATTTTCTTTCATTTTAGAATTTAAAAATTAAGTAGCATGTCTTAATTTAGAGAAAAAAATGGACGTAGTGGTGATACAACTTATCCTATAGAAGTTTTCTACAATAAAAAAAAAAAAATCAGGGACTGTTTCCAAAAGGGCCTTTGACTTGTTCACAACTGCATTCTTGGCCCTGGATACGTAACCTAGTACACAGAAGACACACAGTGATTATTATGTGAGTAAGTACAGGATAAATAGATAAATGAAAAAGCCATTGGGAGGGTTCACTCCAATGGGCCTTGACTTATAAAACACTAATGTGAAAATTAGTGAAATATATATGTACAAAGTGTGAGGCTCTGGGCGCTGATATTTCTTAGAAGGCTCATTTCACAAGTTCTTCATCAATAAAGGATTTTGAGACTTTACCACTTCAGGACTCAACAGGACTCCTTCTGATTTGCTGTCAAGAACCTTTTTTTAAGCCAGCAGTTTTGATGACATCACCATCACTAGGTGGGTATCACTGAGACATATTTTGTTCTGAGAAATATGCAAGCCCACATATACGCTGTTACCTTCACACACTCAGTCCTAACAGGAACATAACAGAACTCTACACTCCTATGGTGATCTATCTAAACAGCAAGTACGCATCCCAAGGCCCAAGCATCTTGTTAATCCCTGTTCTTCCACATCTGTGCCAGATCCTGCTTCTTGATCACTCTCATGGCTTCATCTGGGAATTGGAGCAACCCACTGTCTCACATCTAACTTATCCCATGAAAAATCCCTATTACTTCATTTGCAAGCACCTATACCCTACCTTTAAGACTTGTGTAAGACTGATGACTTTCTGGGCTTTTGTAAACTTTTTAAATTCATTTTTTATACAATATATTTTAATCATGTTTTCTCCTACCCTAGTGCCTCTGAAATCTTCCCCACCACCATGCTTGCCCATGCTTGTTCTTTCCTCTCTCTTTTTTGTTTCATTTTTAAAACAAGCAAACACAAAAATGGAGAAGAAGCTTAGGGAAAGGAGTTCCAGAGAAAGGAGGTCTCAGGAAGAGTCTACAAGACCTGACACTATGGTATGGTGTGCTTATAGACAGGAATTTAGCATGGCTGTCCTCCAACAGGCCCAACAAGCAGCTGAACACATCAGACACAGACACTTACACCCAACCAATGGACAGAAGCTCGGGACACCTGTGGTTGAATTAGGCTAAGGCTGGAAGAAGTCAAGGAGGAGGGAGACCCCATAGGAAGACCAGCAGTCTCAACTAACCTGGAGCCCTGAGATCTCTCAGACACTGAGCCACCAGCCAAGTAGCATACACTAACTGGTATGAGGCCCCCTACACATATACAGTAGAGGACTGGCCTCAGTGAGAGAAGCTGCACCTAACCCTCTAGAGACTTGAGGCCCCAGGGAGTGGGGTGGCCTAGTGGGTGGGACATCTTCTTGAAGATGGAAGAGGAAGAGAAATGGAATGAAGAAATGTCAATGGGTGAACTTGGAGGGGGATAACAATAGGACTGGAAAAGAAGATTAAAGAATATATATATATATATATATATACATATACACATATGTATGTATATACATACTGATATATATAATTAAATGTACACACTCCCAAGTTACACCCTTCAACAACTAAAGAGTAATCATTGAATACATATTAGTGTATGTAGTTTCAGACCGGCAAAAAAGTTAGGTACATATATATAATGCATATATATGGTATATAAATACATGATTATGTATTTTATTATATACATACATGTACTTTTCTAACACACACATATATATTCATGACATAAACTTGGTGACTTGAACTGTCATAATATACATATGGCTTTATAGTTTGTTTTAATATACTGAAAAACAATAATAAACATTTCTCATTATCAGAAAAAAATAAAACCTCCACAAAACCACAAAAACAGAAATCAAAATAAATAATCATAAGACCAATAAGAAAAAAATGTCGAAACAAAACAAAATGAGATAAAAAGTCTACAAAATGCATTGAGTTTGTTTTGTTTCCCAACTACTCCCGGGCCTGAGGCCTGGCCTTAAATGTTATATATACCCAGTGGGACTCCATTGGAGAAAACTACTTTTTTTTTCATTGCTAGGCAATATCAGTTGCTTCTTGATTAGGGGCAGGAGCTCATGTCCCCTGCCCCTTCTCAGGGCTGGGATGTCATCTGTCCTGAGTGCTTGCAGATCCTATGCATGCTACCATAGGCTCTGTGAGTTCATATGTGCATCAGTCCTGTTGTGTCTGGAAGACACTGTTTTCTTTCAGTCACCCATCACCTCTGGCTTTTACAATCCATATGGCTCCTATTCCACATAGATCTCTAAGCCTTCAGAGGAGGAAGACTTTGATGAAGACACTGCATTTATAACCAGATACACCAAACTCTCTCACCCTGCACATTAGATCATTATTTCCGTATTTCAGGCAACAGAATCTACTGGGTACCGACCATTTCAAGCCAGAATCATGTAATCCAGCCCTTAGCCCTGTCTGACTAGTCCTATCAACATCTTCACCATTCATTTTACACATTCTCTGGCTAAATACCCACACCAACCTGCCACTGACAATGCTGTCTTCTGAAGGTGACAAGAGTTATTTTCCAATATTTCCCTTATTCTATCTGCTATGTCTGTGGCATGATTCCCCATGCCCATCCTAAAATCAATATTTACAAACCAGAGATATCCACAGTGCTGTCCTCTCATGCTCCATGAGGTCACCAGTGCCTGCCATGGAGCCCCTGGTCCTTCCACCCACTGAGCCCTCTCTAGAAGTTCAGTCCAAGTGAAATATCCGAAGTTCTCGTGCATTTGGTCTTCCTATTATAATGGGGATTCCTGGAACACATTCAACAATGGAGTGTCCGCTGTTCTCAGCTTCTTGAGGTTCTATTTTCTTTGAGGGCCCTGATAGAGCTATCATTATTTCTTCTTAGGTTTTTCTGCGGGGCCTCCTGACACTGCACACTGCTTCATATTGCCACTCAGACATGGCCATTGACACCTCCCATACTTCCTTTCCTTCTTTTTCACTTACAAGCATAGTAAACTTACTTGATTACTTAATAAACTTCTTAATGCATCTTCAAACACATCACACATGAGATGGAACTTATTACATTTCAAAACCTTCATTTTCATTATGTACTAAATCCTCATCTCTAAAGTTACCCTGGGCACTCAGCAAGGCCAGTCTCAATTACATTATTTTTGCATGACATTTTACTTTTGTTTCTTTTTATCCTTCAATGTAGGCTTTAAGAAAACAAAACGTTCAGTATAAGGTCTATAGCACATCAAAGAAGCTAGACACAGAGTGGGCGGCCAATAAATACTTGACAAATAAGTGAATATAACCTCTGCTCTCTGTCCTGCTTTCTCCCCACACTTCCCTCCTTTGAGTTCTCTTTTCTATCACCTTTGTGCCATATCACATTAATAAGCTTCCAAGAACCGGAGCTGGAGAAATGTCTCAGGGGTTAAGAGCACTAGATGCTATTTCAGAAGACCTCAGTTTAGTTCACACCACTCACGTGGCAGCTCCCAACCACCATAAACTCCCCCAGTTCCAGGGTACTTGACCTTCTCTTCTGGGCTTCATTGGTACCAGGCATGCATGTGATACCCAGAAACATATGTAGGCAAAATACCCATACATATAAAATAAGACAAAAATTCTAAATTAAAACCTCTCCAATTCTCACACCCTTGTTGGTGCACTCATTAGCTTGGAATATTTGTTAACCAAATACTGACTGCAAAAAATTCTACTTAACCATTCCCTATGGAATCCCCCTTCTTTACAGTAATTTATCACCATTTTCTATGAATCATAAGTTTGGTTAAAATATAAATATAGGTCAGGAGGTAAAGTGAGGCATGAATGAGACTCTAAGTTCAATCTCCATCAAATCCCCCAGAGTAGAAAATAAGTCAGTTTTTTGCAATCTATATCTCCTTCTATGCAGTAACGTATGTGTGTATGTGCGCATGTGCGCATGTGTGCATGTGCATGTGATGACCAGAGGTAGATCGATGTCTCACCACATTCTTTGAGTCTCTCACTGATCATGCAGCTCACCAATTGGCTAGACTGACAGCTGCTGAGCTCCAGTGAGCCATCTGGATCCTCTGGTCTCTGGTACTTTTTGGCAGATGTGTGGCACCACACCCAGCTCTACTTGGCACTGAAGATCTGACATCGGGTTATCATGCTTGCATGGCAAGAGCTTCACTGACTGAGTCTTCTTCCCAGACCTTGCTTCTTTCCTTTGTTCATCTACATGTTTGAAATAGGATTTTCTTTGCAGGAAAACAAAAGATAATAAAAGAACCAAGGAGGAAAGGACCAACTAAAGATGAACATCAAGCTTAGTATCATCCACCCTTTGGATTCAAAGACGCAAACTGGGTGAATGGAAAAGGGTGCACCATGTAAATAGTAAACAACAGAGTCCTGGAGTGGGTATCAGAGAGACACTTTTTAAGAGAAATAAAAGAGGATGCTTTATAGCTCGACATGGTGTGCACACTGCAATTCCAGAGATTGGGAGGTAAAGGCAAGAGGGTAGTAATTCATAATAATCTTTTGCTACAAAGTGGGTAAACAGACAGCCTGGGCTATATGAGGTGCCATCTCAAAGTAAGCAAACTAAAACATAGGACATTTTATAGAGATAATATCCTCAATAATATGCACATCCAAAAATGAGTAAAATATATATTTTTTAAAAGCTGACAGATTGAAGAGAAAAATGGGACTGAAAATAGCAGCTGTCAATAAGGCAGCTTCATTGATAAATTAGGCAGAGAACAGCGAAGAGAGGACCTTATGAACAGTACAGCACAACTGGACACAATTAATTTCTGAAGGGCTAAGATGACTTTGATGCAGGAATTCAAGCATCCATCACTGAGTACATGTTTCCTGCTGCATGTACAGTCCTGTGCATTTCCCCACAGGAGACACTGAAGATTAAAAGTACTGACTTCAATTTCAGGCTTGAGCAATGTAAATGTGAAAAGAACTATGTACTTGTAAAAATCATGAGTGTGTGCTATTTCAGTTAAACCCTTTAACTTAGATACAAGCAGCAGGAAGTTAAGCCTGCAGATATGTTTAATCTCTTTGGGGCCACCAGCTATTTAGAAGTAGGGTAAGTATTAACTAAAAGTAATACAGCATATCAAGCAGAGTTATATTTGAATGGCTGGCGACACGGAACTGCTAATGAGGACTGAAAACCATAAGGCATCACTGCTTCCAGCAACTCCGTGGTTCTAGCACAGAGCAATAAAAACAGAATAAACTACATAAATCTCACTCAAGATCATAAACTCGTGGAATACCTGTAAGTAAGAGCAGCATTTGATGTCTGAAATAGTGCTATAACTCAGGTGAAACTTCCGAAGAACAACGTTAGAAGGTAAAGATGTGGTTTTAGGATACTGGAAATCCAACCAAGAGCTGAAGGGGTCTTGTTGTAAGTTTTATGACAGGAGAAATTCTCCCAGTGCCTCTGGTTAGAATTCTCCACTTGAGAAACTTAACAAGGTTTAAACAGCTGCCAGACACTCATGGCTACTTAATTAAAATGAGATACAATGAAATAAATACAAATATTTTTCCTCAGTCTCCACAGACACGCCTCAAGTGGCTGCTCAGCAGGTCTATATAGCAAGTGGCTTCCATATTAGAAACCACAAGTACAGAACTTCTGAACACAACAGAAATATGACAGACCCAGAAGAAAGCAGAGACAAGGAAAGTGACTTAAAAGAAAGCCACTCCTCTTGAACTGCTGAAAGGCGCAGCCTGGAGCAGAAGAGCGTTTACCTTGACCATAGTGATGGCAATTCTTCTTGTAAGTCAACATTGAACTCTTCAAACACTTTCTGTGCTTTCTGAAACTCCTCTTCTGCCTAGAAATGACACACAACACATTACACATGAGAGATCCATTTCTGTATATATAGGCATTACTTCATATTGAAGAGAAAGAACCTTACTGTATCCTGAGAAGCTTTTTGAGGAGAGATATTTGTTGAAATCCACACCATTTTGTAATTAAAGGGCAACAGAAAGAACTTGAAATTTGTAAGCCTTGAAAAGTAAGTCATGATCAAGCTATGAAGTTCTCATGTCATGCTAGGGGATTGAGAAATTTTTCCCAATGGGATCCATTAAGAGACATAGGCAATAGGGAACTTGATCTAGAGATGTCATGTTGGAAGGAGATTTAGCAGTGATACGTGATAGGAAAGACAAACTAAGCCTGGAATCTAAGGGAATTGTGGCTAGCTGGCCTCATTTAGCTGCCATCTGCAGACTGCTGACATACACAACTGTGGTGGCTTGAAAGAGATAACCCCATAGTCTCTCTCGGGCTTTTGATTACTTGTTCCCTGATTAGTGATGATTTCTGTGTAGGCTTGGAGGGGTAGCCTTGATAGAGGAAGCGTGTCACTAGGAGCTTTGAGAGCTTAAAGTCTTGCTCAATTTTCTGTCTGATCTCTGTGTCTCCTGCTTGTGAACTAAGGAATGAGCTCCCAGATTCCTGATTGCCATCCCTGCCTGCTGCCATAATTCCCCCTTGTGATGGTGATGGACTCCTAACCCTCAAGACACAAAGCCTCAAACAAGCCTAGGCACGGTGTTTTATCACAGAGTTTAAACAGTAACTACATTTTTCTCTGGGCATTACAGTGTTGGCATCTCACCTAAATCTATATTTTATCAGTATTTTCCAACAATATAGAAAGAAGTGCAGAAACACTCCTTGGTTTCTTTGATCTTGCAACACTGCAAAAGGCTTGAAGTTATTCTGGTCACAATGTGTCAGTAAGGCTCGCTCATGTGATCTCAATTCTAATAACAAAGCAAAAATGTATTTTTACTTAAAGTGACTTAGAAAAGTATGATTTAGTTTGAACTCTGTCCTAATTGAAGTCTTTCTTTAAAAGGGAAACATGGAATTTTTAAACGTTATATGCCTTAAGATTCAGAGTGTGAGTCCATCCCTGGATGGATCCAGCCCTACCTTAGAGATCCGACTCTCATCCTTCCTTTTGGAACTCTGCAGAGCCTCCAGGTGATGGCGGGCACTGTCGTAATCCACGAGCTTCCTGCTGCGCTTAGCGATGCGATTCTGCCAACATGGAAAGCACATGAACTGGAGAGGGGGTGTCAGTCTCTGACTGCCAAAAGTCAAAGGTCAAATGCTTTCTGTGATGAAAGTAGCTGAGGACTGTAAAAGGACCATTGTATTTACAATGTATTTATGTGTCTGTGTGAGCACAGTTAAAGAATAATCTACAGGAGTGTGTTCTCTCCTTCTAGCCTAGCATGAGGGTTTCTGAAATGAACTCACATGGGTTACCAGGCTTGGTGGCAAGCACCCTTACCTTCTAGGCCATTTTATTGGCATGGAAGGTGAAGATTTAAAACAAGACGGGGGTGAGCATGGATAAAAGTAGGGAGAAGACTGCGAGAAATCAGAATAAAGCTTCTAGACCATTGTGCTACAACAGACCAAACAGCGTCCCTTCTGACAAAGAGGCCGATTACAAGCCACTAATAGCATGTTTCCACCAATTACCGAGAAAACCCTGCAGTTGCTTTGGGGGAGCAGGCAAATTGGACTCTCCATTAGCATTTACTCTGATTCTTAATGTGCTGCAGTCTGCAGATAGAAAGCTATATTAGGTTTTGTTTTATGACTAAATAGCAGTTTATGATTATAATACAATTACAATATAATATGATTATAATAGCAGTTTCACTGCCCAAGAAATCTCTTCTCAGTATATCATGGTCCTTTATGTATTAGAATCTCTAGAGCTAATGTGTCACTTTGAAAATGCTGGTGTTCAGAACACAGGGATACTGCTGATGGGATGGTTCATTCCCATGGCCACTTCATTAAGGAATTTTCACAGCCTTGGTCAGAAATCCCAAACCACTAGGTATGGACCAAGCGTTTGACCAGAACTGCACTTTGATCAACCAGGACTATCTTCATTTGCATGACTCCTACTTGCATAGGGATCATATAGCTAGTAATTATGTGCACAGTAGCCCACAATAAGCTCCTAGAAAGGTGTAGTAGCCAACACAGGCCGTTCTCCTTTATATGAAGCAAGTCATTTTTCAGGTAGCTGCACATAAACAAGCTCAATCTAACCATCAAAGGGCGTTTTCTAAATGGAGACCTCCACAAGCTCCAGGAGCCATTTTCCAGTCCTTGAAAAAGTTGGTAATGTAAATGAACTTATTGTCCTCGAACTTCAGCTCCTATTTGTATCCTATCTATGTGTTTCTCTAGACTGGATGGAGAGAGAGAGAGAGAGAGACAGAGAGAGAGAGAGACAGAGACAGAGACCGAGAGACAGAGACAGAGAAAGACAGAGAGAGACAGAGACAGAGAGACAGAGACAGAGAAAGACAGAGGGAGACAGAGACAGAGAGACAGAGAGAGACAGAGACAGAGAGACAGAGAGAGACAGAGAGAGACAGAGAGAGAGAGAGGAGACTGACATAGTGACTGACTGTAACCATGATTCTAGACTAAAGCTCTAGCAGATAAAGTGAGTAAAGTGATACCCTGAGATTTGTGCCCCTCCTCTTCAGAGGTCAAACTATTGAAACAATGGACCCAAAAAAATTAAAATTTAACCTAAATTTGACACCTGGGGAAGGACAACTAGAGCTCTATCACTAGTCAAAGGAGGAACTGGCCTCATGGGAAGAGATTTCACACAGTTCAGCACCTCATTCCACAGCTACACCAACTTACACATACTTCCTGGCTTTTGTGTCTTATATTCTAGAAGGTTTAACCACCAGGTCAGGAAAGACTGAAGTTTGTCTCCTCTTTACAGTAATGCACAAGCTGTTCATAAATCCACTGTTTTTTTTTTTCCTTTTAACCAACTCCTACTTCTTTGCTTCTTTGAAAATACAGGAAATGTGAGCATCAAGTTTGTGAACCTAAGTGCTCAGTTACCAAAGTATAGATTTGAGAAACTCATAAACCCAGAAGGAAAAAAAAAAATACTGACTTGTAGGAACCTAGACCTGTCATAGTCGGTTGTTAAGATCATTAATAACAAAAAACAAAGGAGAGGCAAATGGAGGGAACATGAGCAAAGCACAGTAATACATGTATGAAAATGAGAATATAACCCACTATTTTGTATGCTGACTTAAGATGTAATTTAAGACGGAGAGCTGAAACCCAGTCCTGAGGAGGAGTGACTTCAGTACTGAGACCAGAGGTAAGACCAACTTTTCTGCTCCAAGTGACCTGCCTGGTGGACTCAGGACACAGAAAGGCAAAATTCAGCTGGGATCAGACACTTCTGATTTCTAGCTAGAGCCCGAACCTCGCTGATCCATCCCACAGCCTCCTGCACCCAAACTCCATGGAAGAGAGAGCTGATCACCCAGATGTGTGGGCACTCATGAGACTGCAGGGCAGCAGAGACCGTCAGTACTGCCCACCCTTGCCCACATCCCTGGCCCAAAAAGAAACTGTATAGGACCTCTGGGAACCGGAAGATAGAGGCACTCAAACTGCAGGACCCCTCTGGTGCAGACTGCACCAGGACCTAAAGGGACTTGGTCAAACAGTTCCCTGCACTCAAATCACATGGTAGGGAGAGCTAGACCTTCAGAGAGGCAGACACGCCTGGGAAACCAGAAGAGATGACTCTCTGCCCAAATTTCTGACTCTAAAGGAAAATGCCTAACACCATCTGGGCCCCTATGCACAGGGACCCCGGAGAAGGAGGGGTGTAGAGTGCCGCTTTAACATTCGCCACCACAAGATGGCGCTGGCTTCCACTGCGCCCCACGTGGAAGGCCAGGATAGCTTCCGCCATTACAAGATGGCGCTGGCCTCCGCTGCACCAGCCGACTTCCTTTCAGGAAGTTAACAGTGTGCGCATGTGCAAGAGTGCCTTCATGCCAGGTCTTTGCCCACTCCAGGGTGTGCCTAATGAGATCATGGGTAAGTGACCAATCAGATGTGGATGCGCCACGCTAGGATGTATATAAGCCGCGCCATGCGGGCGTGCAGGGCTCTCCTTAAGATTGAATAAAAGTTTTGGCTGCAGCAAGGATTCGTATGTCCCTGCGTGTTTTCTTGCTGGTGAGAGGTCACGCGGGACATCTGGTGCCGAAACCCGGGATAAAAAAACGCCACACCATCGCCAGGCGCCAAGAGGGGGTCCTCAGTCCGCGGAGAGAATCCAGAAGCTGCAGGAATTGAGGTAAGCTCCGAGAGACATGATAATTTCCGAATTGTTTGGTCTTGACCTATCGTATCTTTCTCCTTCTGCTGAGGGTGCTGTTGAGGCCTCTATTACATGGTGGTCTGAGGCCAGGAACGTTAGGAATTTGGCAGATGGTTAAGGATTGTTTAGGTAAAGACATTTTTCGTCCTATAATAGCGGCAGGCCAAGAGGCCCTGGACGAAATTCAGGAAAGCATGTCAGAAATGGAGCGTAGTGAAAGGTTGCAATGAAAAAATGATACTAATCAATCTCAAGCACCAGGCCCCTCTGCGGTCTTACTACCGTCAGAGGTGATAGAACGGGGAAAGGACGCCCCAGGGACAGTGGCCACCTCGGCTACTGAGGCAGGGACCCCTGCAAAAACGGGGGCCCCGAATACAAAGGGTACCCTGAATAAAAAAGGGGGCCTCCCTGCTAAGATTAAATTAAATAAACAGGGAAAGGAGGAGAAAACCCCGAAAAAAAGCCTTTATCCGGTAAAGGAGTTAGAGGTCTTGGGGCTTGATAGTTCAGAAACAGATGAGCTTGGCTCCTCTGAGGAAGAGGATTTAGAAGATGAGGCAGCTCGCTATGAAGAAGAAAGATATGGGCCTAGGTAGAGAGCCACTGTGAAGAAACCGAAAGTTATGGATCCTTCGTGGACAAGGCTGGTAATTTTGTTTATTTTTTTCTTTGTGTGGGAAGCCGTTACAGCCATTAGGACAGGTCAGAGGGTCCTTACAGAGCAACAAGAAAGTATGCCGGAGGGAGTAAAGGTCTCTAAAGAAAAAACGAAAAGAAAAGGAGATAAAAGGAAAACAGTATCTTGGGAGAAAAACTTTGTCTTTATGCTTGTAAAAGGTGATTAGGCTCTGGAAGCTTTTCAGAGTCATACTGATTGGACTTGATAGAGGCAGACTGCCTGAAATTTTATTCAGGAGAATCAAACAAAAGGACATCTCAATGCCCATGCATAGCTTGATGGAGTTAATGTAATTGGGTTGTGAGTGGAAATACTCAGGACTGTGTTTCACTTCCATACCATTTGTGAATGTCAGTTGTGCTGCTCAGATATCCCGTAATATATCTCAGTATCCTACAGGAATTTGGTTTCAACACGTTGATGGACTAGTCCAGGAATTGAGACAATCCTTCGTCCATATCAACTCCACTCGAGTGGATAGTCACCGTGAACACCATCTGGTTTTTTCCCTCTTTGTCTATTGTCTGTCCTTGGTGCACCAGGATGTCCCCATGTCTGTCAGCTTATGTCTGTGGTTCTTGCTTCTCGTTGTTTAAATGTTTTATGTTTCATGTTCAAAAGAAAAAATGGTAAAAACTTTATCTGCTGGTCGTTCACATCTTGATTTGGTTTTAACTCGTTTCAAAAAGGGACAAATGAATAAAAAATAGTTTCAATCAGGCCTTTAGAGCCCTGCACCTACAGCCAGGAGTCTAGGTTAGCTGGAGAAGCTGCCCAGAGGCTAAGCGTCTGCACGAGCTGATCTTAAAGGCGCCAGCAGCTTCTCAGCTTCTTTGGTACAAGAGCTGAGAGCTGTTTCTCTTAGAGAAATCCCTGACTTATTATTTGACTCAACAGGCGACAAGGTGCTTCTCTTAAAATCATAGCTAAAAAGGTAAAAATGGTGTTTGGTCTAAATATTAAAGATATGTGTAGCCACATCAATTTGTTTCTGATTGGTTTTATATGTGTAAATATGCTCTACTTGCCTTGGTCATAGATTGTTGGCTTTGTTAGTTATTGGATATGGTTAAAAAGATATAATATTGATAACAGAAAGTTGACATAAAACTGGTAATTTGGACTGAGTCATTCTAGACAACATGTGGCATGAGCCAAACCAGGGAAACAGGTCTAAATTGAGATAGTATTTTTATGGAATTCTTATACTAGAAACCAGGCTTCTAAAAGAATTTAGGACAATGTCTCTTTGTTGAGGTACTGGAGACTACACCATTGTGCATTCATCTATAGGAATTGGCAGTCAAACTTTGTCCTAGATTGTTGGAGGTAGAGTTTTGCTTTCCAAAGTTGTGGTTTGCCCTAAAGCTATCTGTATTTTAATGCTAATTCCACTGCCCCAAGGACAGCTGCCTAGTCAGTACTCAGAACTCAGGTGACTTCCCAAAGTTGTGGTTGTGCTCTGGTGTTACAAGGAGAATTTAAGGATTGTGATTAAGGATTGCCAATGTTACATTGACTAACTCAAACTTATTTTTAATTAAGAAAAAATCAAACAGGTAGAGATTGTTACAAGATTTACAAAGGATTAATGAGGTTTTGGAACTTGTGAGAACATTACAGCCAGTTTACTTACTCCAACTGCCATTTCAAGATAGATTTAGAGGATTGATTTTGAGTTTTCATTTCGTGAGCTTGCTTATAATTTTAGAGAGCCCATAAAGTGATATCATTAAAAATTTTACAAAAGAATGGCTAATAGCCTTATTTTTTTTTTTATTAACTTGAGTATTTCTTATATACATTTCAAGTGTTATTCCCTTTCCCGGTTTCCGGGCAAACATCCCCCTCCCCCCTCCCCTTCCTTATGGGTGTTCCCCTCCCAACCCTCCCCCCATTGCCGCCCTCCCCCCATAGTCTAGTTCACTGGGGGTTCAGTCTTAGCAGGACCCAGGGCTTCCCCTTCCACCGGTGCTCTTACTAGGATATTCATTGCTACCTATGGGGTCAGAGTCCAGGGTCAGTCCATGTATAGTCTTTAGGTAGTGGCTTAGTCCCTGGAAGCTCTGGTTGCTTGACATTGTTGTACTTTTGGGGTCTCGAGCCCCTTCAAGCTCTTCCAGTTCTTTCTCTGATTCCTTCAACGGGGGACCTATTCTCAGTTCAGTGGTTTGCTGCTGGCATTCTCCTCTGTATTTGCTGTATTCTGGCTGTGTCTCTCAGGAGCGATCTACATCCGGCTCCTGTCGGTCTGCACTTCTTTGCTTCATCCATCTTGTCTAATTGGATGGCTGTATATGTATGGGCCACATGTGGGGCAGGCTCCGAATGGGTGTTCCTTCAGTCTCTGTTTTAATCTTTGCCTCTCCCTTCCCTGCCAAGGGTAATAGCCTTATATTATGTAATTTTGTTGCTTCTTCGATGTAAGAAGTTAGAACCTTGAATCTTTCAGTGTATATGGAAATTTTTACTACAAACCTTTGCTCTCAAAATGAGCTTTAATATTTGGGGAGTAGCTGTTAGACTACTCTAGAAAAGAATATTTGAAACTAATTTTACGCTTCTAAGGATATGGTAATTGGCTAAGTACCTCACCTTACCAGATGACTTAGGTCTTTGTTATGCACATTGGAGATAAAGCTTCAACTGTGTTAATACAGAGTTGTGGACTAGAGTCATGGAAGTATTTTAAAACTAAACCTGGTGAAACATACCTTATTCCAAACAACAATCAAATTGGTTATTACAAAATACTGATATTTGGCCTATTACATATACAAATTTTTCAGACAAATTGATAATTTTACTCTTTACATGCTTTTGTACTTCCTATATACTTGTGCATACAACCTATAGGAAATGCGCTTAGTGTATTTATAGGTGGTTCATCTAATGAAAAGGCTACATGTATGATTGGATCACTTGTTTATTCTCTTGAGTTTCTATTGCTTCAACAAAGATTATTAAATTCCGTGGTTTAGTCACTGTTTTTAAATCAAGCTTTCAATTCACATACTGATAGCCAATGTGTGGCTTGTGGTTTACAATTGATTTCAATTACTTAATGCTTTATTAGAGACAGGTTTTCTACTTAAAATCAATGAGTGATTTCAGTGTGAATGTCTGACAACTCACTGTGCTTTCAGTGCTCTGGCTCAGACCACTAAACAAAACCATAGACCCAGCTCTTTGAAAATGGTAATGGAGTTAATATGAAAAGAAGAAGACTCCATTTGCTTACTTTAAATTCTCAGCCTCGCCCTGCCAGCTCAGAGATTTCTAGTAAGACTGATTGGACAATATTTACAAGATTCGACATTTCTAATTAATGCTTATGTTTAGGTAAATAAAGTTTGTGAGGTGCTAGAGAAATGGCTTAGTGATTAAGAGCACTAAGTACTGTTCCTTTATAGGACATTTAAGAACTCAAACTGGATTGCCTGGGCTCTTTAGCAAGGGAGGACAATGATACCAGACAGATTATAGGCCTTACATAGGAACAATTAGTCAAAAAATCTCATTCTTTATATATCCAAAACAATAATGCTGGAGACAATAATTTGGTATACAAGTCAATTTATAAATACAAGTGCTCAGTGTCCTCAATTTAATCCTCGAGGACTTACCTCATAAATAATATCCTTACTATATCTTAATAAATAAATAGGGGGAGTTATCCCTGTATGCTAAATAATGCTCCTTTTATTTCAATTTTAAAATTTGGATGTCAAAGTTTGTGGCACCCTACAATGAGGCATACTTCTGCCTAGGTGAAATAGGGAGATCCACATATTGACATGATCCTGCCCAGATATTTTATACGGGGAAGAGGGAATGTTTGTGTTTTTTCTACAGGATGCTACAAGAGTGTGCCAGCTGCCTGAGTGGCGGGTGAGACTTGCTGATCCTGGTTGCGTGAAGATTCAGCTTTCATGGTTCGGGTCCCTGGAGTCATTCCTCTGCCCTGAGAGGAAGATGGAAGATTCCCCCTCATCATTTGTCATCACAGAGATTTTGGCGTTGCTGCAGTCAGTGTTACCGCTGCGTGTGTCCCGTCCCACTGTGGCCTGCTCTCTGACCCTCTGTGCACTGCTGCTTGCAGGAGAAGACTGGACTCCAGCCGTTGATGCCCCCCTCATTTCCCTGGTTACTCTTTCTGCCTTAACTGGTCATTTTACAGACTGTAGCTTCACAGGAATGACACCTGCGTAAAGCTGCTGTGGACTGGGGAACTCTGCCCTGGTTGTACAGATCTCAGAAATGGTTCCATTGTCTGCTGGTTGTTCCAGAGAAAAATGACTGATCCTGAACTGTCCTGGAAAAGACCTTGACACTTTCACTGCTATTGTAGTAGCCATTACTGCTGCAGACATTGTGTCTACAATGTCTGGAGTTATCCTCCCCCAATCTATTGTTAGACAAGCACAGTGGGTGAACTTTCTGGAGTAGTTGCTAACAATTGGGAATTCTAAATTCTATTATAGGAGCGGCTTGACTACGGCCCTTGGTGGTAACAGCTGAGGTGAACCAGATGAGGTGCCCACTACTTATCGGGAGTGGCTCTGTTTGGTGCAGCCCTATGCTGTGGATTAGTGTTCATGCTATGGTTGGTTTGCAAACTCAGATCTCAACAGAAACGTGACAAGGCCGTTATCACTCAAGCACTTGTGGCCATTGTTCAAGGGGCTTCCCCTGGAATTTGGTTATCTATCTTCAAAAAATTAGTCGGTATCTGAGTTCTCTGCTCTTGCACCCCATGGATCTGTGGATCCATTACACTGGGATGAGAGAGACTCAATGATCCTTTGATCAGCCCTTCCACATCGCTGAGGTTTCCTCATTGCACGCAATAGGGTGATCATGGCTGTTATAAAATAAATAAATAGGGGAAGATGTAGAGGGCCGCTTTAACATTCGCCACCACAAGATGGCACTGGCTTCCACTGCACCCCATGTGGAAGGCCAGGATAGCTTCCGCCATTACAAGATGGCGCTGGCCTCTGCCGCGCCAGCCGACTTCCTTTCACGAAGTTAATGGTGTGCGCATGTGCAAGAGTGCCTTCGTGCCAGGTCTTTGCCCACTCCTGGGCGTGCCTAATGAGATCATAGGTAAGCGAACAATCAGGTGTGGATGCGCCGCGCTAGGGTGTATATAAGCCGCGCCATGTGGGCGCGCAGGGCTCTCCTTAAGATTGAATAAACGTTTTGGCTGCAGCAAGGATTCATATGTCCCCACGTGTTTTCTTGCTGGCGAGAGGTCGCGCGGGACAAAGGGGCAGGCCCTTCTGGTTACTGCCCTCAAGGAGAGCTGAAACCTAGATCCAAGGAGCAACTTCAGGCCCAAGACCAGAGGTAAGACCAACTTTTCTGCTCAAAGTGACCTGCCTGGTAGACTAAGGACAGACGCCCACAGGAACAGCTGAAAGCCAGTGGACAAGAATGACTACACTCCTGAAAGCAGAACACTCTATTCCCACAACTGGCTGAAAGAAAAGAGGAAAACAGGTCTACAGCACTTCTGACACACAGGCCTATAGGACGGTCTAGCCACTGTCAGAAATAGCAGAACAAGGTAACACCAGAGACAACCTGAAGGTGAGAGGAAAGCACAGGAAACCAAGCAACAGAAACCAAGACTACATGGCATCATCGGAGCCCAATTCTCCCACCAAAGCAAACACTGAATATCTAAACACACCAGTAAAGCAAGATCTAGATTTAAAAATCAAATTTGATCATGATGATGGAGGACTTCAAGAAAGACATAAGGCCCTCCCTTAGAGAAATACAGGAAAACACAAGTAAACAAGTAGAAGCCCTTAGAGAGGAAACACAAAAATCACTGAAAGAATTATAGGAAAACACAATCAAACAGGTGAAGGAAGTGAAAGAATGGAAATAGAAACAATAAAGAAAGCACAAAGGGAGAAACCCTGGATATGGAAAACCAAAGGAAGAGACAAGGAGCCGTAGATGCAAGCATCACCAACAGAATACAAGAGATATAAGAAAGAATCTTAGAAGCAGAAGATCCAACAGAAATCATTGACACAACTGTCAAAGATAATGGAAAATGGAAAAAGCTACTGACCCAAAACATACAGGAAATCCAGGACTCAATGAGAGGATCAAACCTAAGGATAATGGGTATAGAAGAGAATGAAGACTCCCAACTCAAAGGGCCAGTAAATATTTTCAGCAAAATCGTAAAGGAAACTTCCCTAACTTAAAGAAAGAGATGCCCATAAACATACAAGAAGCCTACAGAACTCCAAATAGATTGGACCACAAAAGAAGCTCCTCCTGTCACATAATACTCAACGCACCAAATGCACAAAAAAAAAAAAAAAGAATATTAAAAGCAGTAAGGGGAAAAGGCCAAGTAACATATAAAGGAAGACCTATGAGAATTACACAAGACTTCTCACCAGAGACTACGAAAGCCAGAGATCCTGGACAGATGTCATACAGACCATAAGAGACCACAAATGCCAGCTTTACTGTATCCAGCAAAGCTCTCAATTAAAATAGACGGAGACACCAAGATATTCCAAGACAAAACCAAATTTACACAATATCTTTCTACAAATCAACCCCTACAAAGGATAACAAATGGTAAAGCCCAATACAAGAAGGAAAGCTACACCCTAGAAAAAGCAAGAAACTAATTGTCTTACAACAAAATAAAGAGAAACAAGCACACAAACATAATCTCACATCCAAATATGAACATAACAGGAAGCAACAATCACTATTCATTAATATCTCTCAACATCAATGGACTTCATTTCCCAAGAAAAATACACAGATTAAAAAACTGGATACGCAATGAGGACCCAGCATTTTGCTGCCGACAGGAAACATGCCTCAGAGACAAAGACAGACATTACCTCAGAGTAAAAGGCTGGAAAACAACTTTCCAAGCAAATGGTTTGAAGAAGCAAGCTGGAGTAGCAATTCTAATATTGAATAAAATCGATTTTCAACCAAAAGTCAACAAAAAACATAAGGAAGGACACTTCATGTCCATCAAAGGAAAAAATCCACCAAGATGAACTCTCAGTTCTAAATATCTATGCTCCAAATACAAGGGCACCTACATACATAAAAGTAACCTTACTAAAGCTCAAAGCACACATTGTACCTCACACAATAATACTAGGAGATTTCAACATCCCACTCTCATCAATGGGCAGATCATGGAAACAGAAATTAAACAGAGACATAGACAGACTAAGAGAAGTCATGAATCAAATGGATGTAACAGATATTTATAGATCATTCTATCCTAAAACAAAAGGATATACCTTTGTCTCACCACCTCATGATGCTTTCTCCAAAATTGGTCATATAATCGGTCATAAAACAAGCTTCAACAGATACAGAAAGACAGAAATAATCCCATGCATCCTATCAGAACACCATGGGCTAAAGCTGGTCTTCAATAACAGAAAGGAAAGAATGCCCACATATACATGTAAGTTGAACAATGGTCTACTCAATGATAACCTGGTCAAGGAAGAAATAAAGAAAGAAATTAAAGACTTCTTAGAATTTAATGAAAATGAAGGTGCAACATACCTATAGTTAGGGGACACAATGAAAGCTGTGCTAAGAGGAAAACTCATAGCTCTGAGTGCCTACAGAAAGAAACAGGAGAGAGCATGTATCAGCAGCTTGACAGCATACCTAAAAGCTCTAGAACAAAAAGAAGCAAACACACCCAGGAGGAGTAGAAGGCAGGAAATAATGAAATTCAGAGCTGAAATCAACGAAGTAGAAACAAAAAGGACTATACAAAGAATCAACAGAACCAAAAGGTGGGTCTTTGAGAAAATCAACAAAATAGATAAACCCTTAGCCATACTAACCAGAGGAAACAGAGAGTGTGTCCAAGTTAACAAAATCAGAAATGAAAAGGGAGACATAACAACAGAAACAGAGGAAAATCAAAAACAGATCTTACTACAAAAGCCTATATTCAACAAAACTTGAAAATCTGGAGGAAATGGATAATTTCCTAGAGAGATATCGGGTACCAAAGTTAAATCAGGAACAGATAAACCATTTAAACAACCCCATAACTCCTAAAGAAATAGAAGCACTCATTAAAAGTCTCCCAACTAAAAAGAGCCCAGGTCCAGAAGGGTACAGTGCAGAATTCTATCAGACCTTCATAGAAGACCTCATACCAATACTATCTAAACTATTCCACAAAATTGAAACAGACGGATCACTCCCGAATTCCTTCTATGAAGCCACAATTACTCTTATACCTAAACCACACAAAGACCCAACAAAGAAAGAGAACTTCAGAACAATTTCCCTTATGAATATTGACACAAAGATAATCAATAAAATTCTTGCAAACCAAATCCAAGAGCACATCAAAACAATCCTCCATCATGATCAAGTAGGCTTCATCCCAGATATGCAGGGATGGTTTAATATACAGAAAACCATCAACATAAACCACTATGTAAACAAACTGAAATATAAAAACCACACGATCATTTCATTAGGTGCTGAGAAAGAATTTGACAAAATTCAACACCCCTTCATGATAAAATCCTGGAAAGAACAGGAATTCAAGGCCCATACCTAAATATAATAAAAGCCATATACAGCAAACCAGTAGCTAACATTAAACTAAATGGAGAGAAACATGAAGCAATCCCACTAAAATCTGGGACTAGACAAGTCTGTCCACTCTCTCTCTACTTATTCAATATAGTTCTTGAAGTCCTAGCCAGAGCAATCAGACAAAAGGAGATCAAAGGGATAAAGACTGGAAAGGAAGAAGTCAAAATATCACTATTTGCAGATGATACGATAGTATATTTAAGTGATCCCAAAAGTTCCACCAGAGAACTACTAAACCTGATAAACACCTTTAGCAAAGTGGCTGGGTATACAATTAACTCAAATAAATCAGTCGCCTTCCTCTACACAAAAGAGAAACAAGCCGAGAAAGAAATTAGGGAAACAACACCCTTCATAATACTTTCAAATAATGTAAAATACCTTGGTGTGACTTTAACCAAACAAGTGAAAGATCTGTATGATAAGAACTTCAAGCCTCTGAAGAAAGAAATTGAAGATGATCTCAAAAGATGGAAAGATCTCCCATGCTCATGGATTGGCAGGATTAATATAATAAAAATGCCCATTTTACCAAAGGCGATCTACAGACTCAATGCAATCCCCATCAAAATTCCAACCCAATTGTTCAGAGAGTTAGACAGAAAAATTTGCAAATTCATCTGGAATAACAAAAACCCAGGATAGCTAAAACTATCCTCAACAATAAAAGGACTTCAGGGGGAATCACTATCCCTGATCTCAAGCAGCATTACAGAGCAATAGTGATAAAAACTGCATGGTATTGGTACAGAGACAGACAGATAGACCAGTACAATAGAATTGAAGACCCAGAATTGAACCCACACACCTATGGGCACTTGATTTTTGACAAAGCAGCCAAAACCATCAAATGGAAAAAAGATACCATTTTCAGCAAATGGTGTTGGTTAAACTGGAGGTCAGCATGTAGAAGAACGCAGATCAATCCATGCTTATCACCCTGTACAAAGCTTAAGTCCAAGTGGATCAAGGACCTCCACATCAAACCACATACATTCAAACTAATAGAAGAAAAAGTGGGGAAGAATCTCAAACACATGGGTACTGGAGAAAATTTCCTGAACAAAACACCAATGGCTTATGCTGTAAGATCAAGAATCTACAAATGGGATCTCATAAAACTACAAAGCTTCTGTAAGGCAAAGGACACTGTTGTTAGGACAAAACGGCAACCAACAGATTGGGAAAAGATCTTTACCAATCCTGCAACTGAAAGAGGGCTTATATCCAAAATATACAGAGAACTCACAAAATTAGATGGGAGACAAATAACCCTATTAAACAATGGGCTTCAGAGCTAAACAAAGAATTCACAGCTGACGAATGCCGAGTGGCTGAGAAACACCTAAAGAAATGTTCAACATCTTTAGTCATAAGGCAAATGTAAATCAAAACAACCCTGAGATAACACCTCACACCAGCCAGAATGGCTAAGATCAAAAACTCTGTCGACAGCAGATGCTGGCGAGGATGTGGAGAAAGCAGACTGGTACAACCATTCTGGAAATCAGTCTGGAGGTTGTTCAGAAAATTGGACATTGAACTACCTGAGCTATTTCTCTCTTGGGCATATATCCAAAAGATGCTCCAACAGGTAACAAAGACACATGCTCCACTATGTTAATAGCAGCCTTATTTATAATAGCCAGAAGTTGGAAAGAATCCAGATGCCCTTCGACAGAGGAATGGATACAGAATATGTGGTACATCTACACAATGGAATACTATTCTGCTATCAAAAACAATGGCTTTTTGAAATTCATAGGCAAATGGATGGAACTGTAAAATATCATCCTGAGTGATGTAACCCAATCACAGATAAACACACATGGTATGCACTCATTGATAAGTTGATACTAGCCCAAATTCTCAAATTACCCTAAATGCACAGAACACATGAAACTCAAGAAGGATGACTAAAATGTGAATGCTTCACTCCTTCTTTAAAAGGGGAACAAGAATACCCATGAATCCGCTCGGCGTTCTACAGTGTGCATATGGTAAGGATTCGTCCCATTTTATTCAGAGAGACCTGGAATTAGTCTAGAACTGTTCACCATGTCTGAACCTAACTGGAGCAGGAATAGATGAGGTGAGAGAAGCTGCACACAAGAACAAAGCTGACCCTGAGGAGTGGGAGGGTGGATGTGGTAAGCACCTGCCAGAGGCAGTCAGCCTCCTTCCAATGTGCACCTTCTGAGTGCTCTCCTATCTAACTTCCTGTCAACCTTGCCCTACTCTTGGAATGCTGTTAACAATGCTCTTCCAATGCCTGCACAGACTCTGCTCATAATTCAACATAATTTCCCCACACGCCACTGACACTCATGACAGATAGATTTAGAAGGTTATTCTAAATGAGCAGCTTCAGCTCTTCATATTCATTTCAATGATATTTTTCTGTTGCTACCATTTCCACATGGCCAGGAAATGCTAAAAGACACACTCTGAGTAGATTTATGGTGGTCACTGAGCTAGCCTAGGCAAGGGAAAATGAATCTCTTTCGCAAGACCAGCAACCTCTTGTGTCAGAAAAGTGATAAAGCTCATTATTTCTAAGCTACAGAAGCTTGTGTAGCACTCACCACCTCAGGACTGTTCTGTAGGGATGTGCCTCGGCCCCGGGAACATCTTTAATATCTTCCAAATAGCAAATCATTAGTTTTTGAAGATAGCATTGGTCTTTGAAAAGAGCTGAAATTCAGTTACTACCATGCTTCAGAAGGAGGTGGAAGAGTACAGTGTAATCTGGTTTTTGTTTGAAAAATAGGTGGGGTGAATCTTGTGAAGCTTTGCCCTCTGGAACTGGCAAGGCCCTCACAGAAGGTAGTTTACTAGGGTGGAACTAAATATTGTAAAATCTGTCATTCACTTGACACAGACAGTTTTGTGCTATAAAAACAAGTCAATCATATTTCCTTTTCTATATGACATTTTGGAAGTTTGGAGCAATAAATAAATAAATAAATAAATAAATACTCAAAGATTCATAAAAACAGAGTTAACTCAGATTAACTTTTTCATACAACACAATTCTAATTAGGTACCCAATGCTAAACTTAAGTCATTTTAAGTAATAGTAATAAACTTAATTGAAATTCCTCACCACCTTACATTTCTGTAGTTTAGAAAATAATTCACTATTTAATATTCTCTAGCAACCCCAATTTGGAATTCATCTGGGCACACTGAATTAAATATATGCTTAGTTATTCATGCATGGGTGCCAACTTAGAATCTAAACTATGTTTTATAATAATTCTTCACAGCTGTAAGCCTGCCTGGGTTGATGACATGTGTGTTCTTATCATAATATTGATCTTAAATGTCAGCACGACACAATGGGAATCACAACATGGACTGCCCTGCTAGTCACAGCTCAAATGTCAAACATCATCCTCATGAATGGTACTTCTCAGCCTTCTGTGACAGTCTGTGGTAAATGCTTGGAAATTTGTTGAGGTTTTGAATGCATGTGCCTGTTGATCTTATTGGGAGTCAAGGAAGTCAATTTTGGTCCATGCTTTGAAAATTATCCACTCAGTTCATCTTACTCATAGTGCTCCTTCCCATCAAAACCCCTCTTCATTACATAGTCACTAATCATCATTTTATGACCATAGGGAGTCAACTATCACTTCTAAATCAGACTCATTGAATACATGTAAGACTTCAATATAGCTATTCTTCACTCTCCAAGTTGTCTCTTTCCTGAGATACACATGATATTTCCTTAATTATTTGTCATCTTGCTGTTTTCTAATCCTCTGCCTTGGATGACAATTTTGTCAGTATAGCTTAAGAGTAAAGGAAAAGGGAGAGGAGATTGATTCAGCCTCTTCACATGACACATGGAAAGCCTTAAAGTGCATTTGCCTTCAGAGTAGCATGAGGAAACCCTTGTTTAAATATATGTTATTAAATATCTACACATGCTGCTACTGGAGGATCACCATGTGTGTGACTGCAACTCTGTGCCTCAAGAAAGGGGCTCCTTGGGAAAAGTTCTACTGAGTATCGCATCAGTTTGACTTCAAATGAACTGAAATGACAGTCAGTACAATCAGTTATGATTTTGTTTCAACCCTGTAATTCTATGCATCTTTGCTTTGTAATTATACACTTTTAGGAAACACAAGCAATAAAATAACTGCCTCTCAGTAATACACTGGATTTTTTTTTCTTCTGAAATTCAGGTGCCTTTCAGTTATCTACTTATCTAGTCAGTCCCAACCTCCCATAGTTAAGTCACACTATGAAAACACAACAGAGTTAGACGAGTTGCAGGTTGAGTGCGATAGAGGTAACATCAGAGCACGGAGGAATGAAGCCTGGTTTCTGTTTCTCTCATGGATACACTGATTCAGACTACAAGTCAATTCTCTTGTAAATGACAAATATTAGATGAAAGGCGGCATAAGCAGCAAGTGCAATGAAAAGCTGGGTTTGGAACGCACTTTACAGGTCTGCAGACACTTGACATAGTTTCACTGCCTGTCACAGTCCAGCATGTGGCTGCTATGCCCTGACTCCCAGATCTTACTTGAGCAGAGACTCTTAGTTCTTTTATCTGACTTTGAATTTTGCGTGGTATCCGTAGGCTGGCTCAGTCTTAAAAGAGTATTGGCACACTAAATATTCTTAAACACACTGAAAAGCGAGTGAAATCCTGGATGACACTTGATTCTACAACAGAATTAGCCACCATCACTGTCTCTCTAAGCTTAGCACACACAAGGCTTTTTAAAAGTCCAGACTCCTTCTCCTTCAGAAAGAAAAAGTTCGACAAAGTGGTCCCACTTTTAGACCTGGGGAAACCCTTGTGCAAGTGGCTTTGGTTTCAGCAATGATGGGGTCTAGCTCTCTCTAGATATTTGGAGATGTCACAGAGCAGATGGATTTGGATAACACAAAATAAATTCAGTCATAAAAGCATGAAATCTAATGTGAAGCTTCACAGCTTCCATTACAAATGCCAATTTTAAGTGTAAATAAGTTTACTAAGTTTTACAGACTTTGGGTTTGGATAAATATGAGGTGTAGTGTTCTTGTTCATTGACAAGGATGTTTTTTTAATAAGTTAATTTTAAAAGAACAGGAAGTGAGCTGTACAGGTTTCTCAAAATCAGACTGGAATCACTATTAGGATTAATCCAAAAAGAGACCATCAAGATAAGCACATCAGAAACCAATGAAATTGGGGATAAGAAATTCTCCAGAACCAAAGGTGACCCAAAATAGAGCAAGTACATTAGAATAGAGCCTGCACCTTACTATGCACAGTCAGAGCCCATACTGCCTGAAATCACCACCACTGAGCCTCTGTTTATCAACACACAGACTGTTTCTATCACCATCGCTCATCCCTCATCTAATCCCTTACTCTGAATCATGAGGAACTAGTAAATTCTAGTCGTAAATCCTCGACTCTAATGTTTGCTGATAGTCAGGTGTCTGTTCTATCAGATACCTGCACAGAGACTCTAAGGAAATGAGAACACAGGGAAGATATCTCTAGTGCCTATATTAACATGGTGATCCATCATTCCGATTTGTTTCATTGATGGCCACCAAGGGGAATATATTTGGAGAGATCCACTTAAGTTCCTACCCAGTAGTCCAGAAAGCCCAAATGCTCTTTTTTCATAGTCTGTGGGGGTAGAAAAGCTAGTCCTCCCTTGCGTGCTAACGTGGTGACGCCATTTCATTTCACTGTGGGAACAATGCCAGAGCATTTCCTATAGGTAGTTTCCTGGTATTTGTTCATGACTACACAGAAGGCCAGGGCACAATGGATTTGTGCAAGATGTCATAGGTGCCCACTGGTGCTGGTTCATAACCTCCTTACCCTGCTAGAAATACCCTGACTCCATTTTGATCGCAGAAGCAAAAAGGCTATTGCTGCACATCTGTTGCATACAGATGTTTGTTCAAACACAGCTTTGGCTACAATGACAGTTCTAGAGCTACAACATTCAACCATTCACTTCTTTACCCTCGCAGGGGAGGTAAGCGCCAAAGCCATTGTTTTAAACATAATTCTTTCACATCCTAAAAGGCTCATAATTTGATTTAATCTGAAAATTTAAAGCCCAGCAAAATGTCCAGGTGCATTGTGACCACATGTGAAACTAACCGCAAATAGTGAAATATCAGATTTCTCCTCACATTCACAGTTCAGTTTCTCTACTCCCTCTGACCGTCATTTATTCAAATGAAAATTGCCTCATACTACATATAAAAAGACTTTAGGTATTTGATTTCCAATTTTGTATCTACAGGTTTGAAAAGACTTAATAAAGAAAGAAGCATTGAAGTGTTCACTAAGAGGAGCGCTTTGATTTCTGTGGCTGGATGTTATTTCAGGATGGCAGATGAAAAATCCATGCTTAAATAAATGAAAAGTTATAAATGTCTTTCATTTCAACTTGAGAACTTTTAATTCCTTTCTCTTGCTCTGATTTTAATAACTGCATGAGACCATTCAATTATTTCCTTCACACATGGAGAATGAAATACCTTTATGTCAGGAAACTGGCCCAGGTACGTGTCCAGTGTCAGCAAGGACCCATCCACTAGCTTTTGATGGAAGTCTTCCCACAGCACATCACACTTCTGAAAGAGAAACAGAGACAGTGACTCCATAATTCCACATACATTTCATTAAACTGCTAAAATATCTAAAATCATAACATGTAGAAAGCAATACTTCCTGACATATTAGAAGAGATGATATGGACTAATTAGGATTCTATCAAACTTCAAGGCAGTCTGGTCAATGTTCTCATTGACAATATAAGCTAAGAGCTTGGCTTGTTTGAGTACATTACTGATTCTGAGTTATGAGGAGTGCAGAGGCTTTAACAGATTCCCAAGTCACAGTAGATGGGTGTTGGTGTAACAAGATTAAGAATTCCTGTGAGACAGCTAACTTATCTTCAACAATTAATAAAATTAGAGCCATCCCAGAGAGAACAAATAACAAAACACAGCTTAAATATCACTTAAAGAATTAAGAGAAAATTCTGTTATAGTGGGAGGCTATCACTATGAGGTATATAGTGGTTTAAAAAACATATCTTTGGTATTTGTCATGTCATACTTTGGCTGTCAAAATTTCTTTAAGTGAGTGGTAAATCTTGATCTTGTTTGGAAAGCAAACCAGTGCAATCTAACTTAGAGGTAGAGACAGTGACCCACATCAATAATCTCTTTACTTGGGAAACAGAGCCATGAAGACCAAGGCCTGCTTTAGCTGGACAGTAGGTCTGAGTCCAGTTTAGGCTGCCTGATAGCATTTCCAAAAACAAGGAAGCTTTATTTGCATTTTGTTTCCTTTTTTGACCTATAAAAACTAAATTCTAGTTATTATAATGGCCAATTTAAAAATCTTAAGGAAACAAAATAATTTAAATCCATCAAATAAAAAAGGCCCATCATCTGTTCTGAGTAGACACTGAACATGTAATGATCGGTTGCTCTATTGTCCAAAGGATGATGTTTGAAGCTGGAACTGTGGGTTCAGAGGTCCTGGAATCCACAGGGACTAATGCAGCATAGCAGCCCTTTCACTAAAGTGTCAGTGTCAATAGTAGCATTGCCATGGACAAAATGGAATCATACAATGTTCTGAGGATAGGAGCACACTTTCCATTATTCTTTAAATTTTTCTTGCTTGTGATGAATTTTGAGAATATATTATTAGTCAGAAATATACAAAGTAAGATAAACGTTTAACAACATGTTGTTGAAATATGATGTCTTCATACAGGAAAAATGTCAGATGACAAAAATACTTGGTAACTGCATTAAAAAGTAATATGTGGGAAAAACCTCACCTATCCACATCCTGAAAGATTTTGGAAGCTAGAATATATCTAACAAGAGCCCTTCCCACAGATAAATCCATTTTCCTTTCAGTTCTAATAATGTCATGGATATCAGGGTGTCAGCACTGCCAAGCAACAGCCAGAGACTCACTATGGTTGCCCTTTTGAGGCTGCAGAGATATGGAGCTCCTGAATTAACTTCCCCTGGGCTTTGGCTGCGTCATCTAGCTCAGATCTTCTGTTCCTAGAGGACCTTTACTGACTCACCTGAGGAGCTGACATGACAAACAATTGCTCTCGCTTCAACAAAGATCTTGGAGGGGAGATAATTTTTGCCTAGAAGCACTCACCCATCAATGACCAGGACATGTTCTGAGCACTGGTGAGAGGACCTTATAATTGTTATTACTCCAGTCTTTTACATGGGAATGACTCCCTCGAGGATAAAAGAGCGGCCTGAGGTTACATGGCTGTTCTTGCTATTTGTTGTACTCCACTTTCCACAAGGTGGTGATACTCATTTGCTCTCTTACTGGAAGCTGGGTGACCTAGGGCCACAGTCTTCAATTCATGTGCGGAGATATTTCCAAATCCAACGCTGTCATAAAGTTCAGTAGAGTTTAGTGACTGGACTAGCTGTGCTAAAGAGGGATGGGTAAACTTATGAGCTTTTGTTTCTGCATTCCAGGAGGGCTGATTAAAAGGGAGAAGGAGAAAAGGGGGTGAAATTGCTTCATGAAAATCAAGTTGAGACCCGCGGATCCCGGCCCGCAGCAGCTCTCTGCTCCCAGACCCGGTGAGAGAGAGACCCAACCGCCTGGTCAGGTGGGCACTCCTGAGGCTGCAGAGCGGAAGAGACCACCAACACTGCTCACCCCTGCCCACATCCCTGGCCCAAGAGGAAACTGTATAAGGCCTCTGGGCTCCCGTGGGGGAGGGCCCAGGAGCGGCAGGACCCCTGCCACAGACACCGCCGGACCCTGAAGGAAACAGACCGGATAAACAGTTCTCTGCACCCAAATCCCGTGGGAGGGAGAGCTAAACCTTCAGAGAGGCAGACAGGCCTGGGAAACCAGAAGAGACTGCTCCCTGCACACACATCTCGGACGCCAGAGGAAAAAGCCAAAGATCATCTGGAACCCTGGTGCACTGAAGCTCCCGGAAGGGGCGGCACAGGTCTTCCTGGTTGCTGCCGCTGCAGAGAGCCCCTGGGCAGCACCCCACGAGCGAACCTGAGCTTCGGGACCACAGGTAAGACCAAATTTTCTGCTGCAAGAAAGCTGCCTGGTGAGCTTGGGACACACGGAAGCAGAATTTCTCTAGAACCGGGCACGTTCTGTGTTTACCGGAAGTCCCACACCCGCGGATCCCGGCCCGCAGCAGCTCTCTGCTCCCAGACCCGGTGAGAGAGAGACCCAACCGCCTGGTCAGGTGGGCACTCCTGAGGCTGCAGAGCGGAAGAGACCACCAACACTGCTCACCCCTGCCCACATCCCTGGCCCAAGAGGAAACTGTATAAGGCCTCTGGGCTCCCGTGGGGGAGGGCCCAGGAGCGGCAGGACCCCTGCCACAGACACCGCCGGACCCTGAAGGAAACAGACCGGATAAACAGTTCTCTGCACCCAAATCCCGTGGGAGGGAGAGCTAAACCTTCAGAGAGGCAGACAGGCCTGGGAAACCAGAAGAGACTGCTCCCTGCACACACATCTCGGACGCCAGAGGAAAAAGCCAAAGATCATCTGGAACCCTGGTGCACTGAAGCTCCCGGAAGGGGCGGCACAGGTCTTCCTGGTTGCTGCCGCTGCAGAGAGCCCCTGGGCAGCACCCCACGAGCGAACCTGAGCTTCGGGACCACAGGTAAGACCAAATTTTCTGCTGCAAGAAAGCTGCCTGGTGAGCTTGGGACACACGGAAGCAGAATTTCTCTAGAACCGGGCACGTTCTGTGTTTACCGGAAGTCCCACACCCGCGGATCCCGGCCCGCAGCAGCTCTCTGCTCCCAGACCCGGTGAGAGAGAGACCCAACCGCCTGGTCAGGTGGGCACTCCTGAGGCTGCAGAGCGGAAGAGACCACCAACACTGCTCACCCCTGCCCACATCCCTGGCCCAAGAGGAAACTGTATAAGGCCTCTGGGCTCCCGTGGGGGAGGGCCCAGGAGCGGCAGGACCCCTGCCACAGACACCGCCGGACCCTGAAGGAAACAGACCGGATAAACAGTTCTCTGCACCCAAATCCCGTGGGAGGGAGAGCTAAACCTTCAGAGAGGCAGACAGGCCTGGGAAACCAGAAGAGACTGCTCCCTGCACACACATCTCGGACGCCAGAGGAAAAAGCCAAAGACCATCTGGAACCCTGGTGCACTGAAGCTCCCGGAAGGGGCGGCACAGGTCTTCCTGGTTGCTGCCGCTGCAGAGAGCCCCTGGACAGCACCCCACGAGCAAACCTGAGCCTCGGGACCACAGGTAAGACCAAATTTTCTGCTGCAAGAAAGCTGCCTGGTGAACTCAAGACACAGGCCCACAGGAACAGCTGAAGACCTGTAGAGAGGAAAAACTACACGCCCGAAAGCAGAACACTCTGTCCCCATAACTGACTGAAAGAGAGGAAAACAGGCATACAGCACTCCTGACACACAGGCTTATAGGACAGTCTAGCCACTGTCAGAAATAGCAGAACAAAGTAACACTAGAGATAATCTGATGGCGAGAGGCAAGCGCAGGAACCCAAGCAACAGAAACCAAGACTACATGCCATCATCGGAGCCCAATTCTCCCACCAAAACAAACATGGAATATCCAAACACACCAGAAAAGCAAGATCTAGTTTCAAAATCATATTTGATCATGATGCTGGAGGACTTCAGGAAAGACCTGAACACACTTAGGGAAGCACAGGAAAACATTAATAAACAAGTAAAAGCCTACAGAGAGGAATCGCAAAAATCCCTGAAAGAATTCCAGGAAAACACAATCAAACAGTTGAAGGAATTAAAAATGGAAATAGAAGCAATCAAGAAAGAACACATGGAAACAACCCTGGATATAGAAAACCAAAAGAAGAGACAAGGAGCTGTAGATACAAGCTTCACCAACAGAATACAAGAGATGGAAGAGAGAATCTCAGGAGCAGAAGATTCCATAGAAATCATTGACTCAACTGTCAAAGATAATGTAAAGCGGAAAAAGCTACTGGTCCAAAACATACAGGAAATCCAGGACTCAATGAGAAGATCAAACCTAAGGATAATAGGTATAGAAGAGAGTGAAGACTCCCAGCTCAAAGGACCAGTAAATATCTTCAACAAAATCATAGAAGAAAACTTCCCTAACCTAAAAAAAGAGATACCCATAGACGTACAGGAAGCCTACAGAACTCCAAATAGATTGGACCAGAAAAGAAACACCTCCCGTCACATAATTGTCAAAACACCAAACGCACAAAATAAAGAAAGAATATTAAAAGCAGTAAGGGAAAAAGGTCAAGTAACATATAAAGGGAGACCTATCAGAATCACACCAGACTTCTCGCCAGAAACTATGAAGGCCAGAAGATCCTGGACTGATGTTATACAGACCCTAAGAGAACACAAATGCCAGCCCAGATTACTGTATCCAGCAAAACTCTCAATTAACATTGATGGAGAAACCAAGATATTCCATGACAAAACCAAATTTACACAATATCTTTCTACAAATCCAGCACTACAAAGGATAATAAATGGTAAAGCCCAACATAAGGAGGCAAGCTATACCCTAGAAGAAGCAAGAAACTAATCGTCTTGGCAACAAAACAAAGAGAATGAAAGCACACAAACATAACCTCACATCAAATATGAATATAACGGGAAGCAATAATCACTATTCCTTAATATCTCTCAATATCAATGGCCTCAACTCCCCAATAAAAAGACATAGATTAACAAACTGGATACGCAACGAGGACCCTGCATTCTGCTGCCTAGAGGAAACACACCTCAGAGACAAAGACAGACACTACCTCAGAGTGAAAGGCTGGAAAACAACTTTCCAAGCAAATGGTCAGAAGAAGCAAGCTGGAGTAGCCATTCTAATATCAAATAAAATCAATTTCCAACTAAAAGTCATCAAAAAAGATAAGGAAGGACACTTCATATTCATCAAAGGAAAAATCCACCAAGATGAACTCTCAATCCTAAATATCTATGCCCCAAATACAAGGGCACCTACATATGTAAAAGAAACCTTACTAAAGCTCAAAACACACATTGCACCTCACACAATAATAGTGGGAGATTTCAACACCCCACTCTCATCAATGGACAGATCATGGAAACAGAAATTAAACAGTGATGTCGACAGACTAAGAGAAGTCATGAGCCAAATGGACTTAACGGATATTTATAGAACATTCTATCCTAAAGCAAAAGGATATACCTTCTTCTCAGCTCCTCATGGTACTTTCTCCAAAATTGACAATATAATTGGTCAAAAAACGGGCCTCAACAGGTACAGAAAGATAGAAATAATCCCATGCGTGCTATCGGACCACCACGGCCTAAAACTGGTCTTCAATAACAATAAGGGAAGAATGCCCACATATACGTGGAAATTGACCAATGCTCTACTCAATGATAACCTGGTCAAGGAAGAAATAAAGAAAGAAATTAAAAACTTTTTAGAATTTAATGAAAATGAAGATACAACATACTCAAACTTATGGGACACAATGAAAGCTGTGCTAAGAGGAAAACTCATAGCGCTGAGTGCCTGCAGAAAGAAACAGGAAAGAGCATATGTCAGCAGCTTGACAGCACACCTAAAAGCTCTAGAACAAAAAGAAGCAAATACACCCAGGAGGAGTAGAAGGCAGGAAATAATCAAACTCAGAGCTGAAATCAACCAAGTAGAAACAAAAAGGACCATAGAAAGAATCAACAGAACCAAAAGTTGGTTCTTTGAGAAAATCAACAAGATAGATAAACCCTTAGCCAGACTAACGAGAGGACACAGAGAGTGTGTCCAAATTAACAAAATCAGAAATGAAAAGGGAGACATAACTACAGATTCGGAGGAAATTCAAAAAATCATCAGATCTTACTATAAAAACCTATATTCAACAAAATTTGAAAATCTTCAGGAAATGGACAATTTCCTAGACAGATACCAGGTATCGAAGTTAAATCAGGAACAGATAAACCAGTTAAACAACCCCATAACTCCTAAGGAAATAGAAGCAGTCATTAAAGGTCTCCCAACCAAAAAGAGCCCAGGTCCAGACGGGTTTAGTGCAGAATTCTATCAAACCTTCATAGAAGACCTCATACCAATATTATCCAAACTATTCCACAAAATTGAAACAGATGGAGCCCTACCGAATTCCTTCTACGAAGCCACAATTACTCTTATACCTAAACCACACAAAGACACAACAAAGAAAGAGAACTTCAGACCAATTTCCCTTATGAATATCGACGCAAAAATACTCAATAAAATTCTGGCAAACCGAATTCAAGAGCACATCAAAACAATCATCCACCATGATCAAGTAGGCTTCATCCCAGGCATGCAGGGATGGTTTAATATACGGAAAACCATCAACGTGATCCATTATATAAACAAACTGAAAGAACAGAACCACATGATCATTTCATTAGATGCTGAGAAAGCATTTGACAAAATTCAACACCCCTTCATGATAAAAGTCCTGGAAAGAATAGGAATTCAAGGCCCATACCTAAACATAGTAAAAGCCATATACAGCAAACCAGTTGCTAACATTAAACTAAATGGAGAGAAACTTGAAGCAATCCCACTAAAATCAGGGACTAGACAAGGCTGCCCACTCTCTCCCTACTTATTCAATATAGTTCTTGAAGTTCTAGCCAGAGCAATCAGACAACAAAAGGAGATCAAAGGGATACAGATCGGAAAAGAAGAGGTCAAAATATCACTATTTGCAGATGACATGATAGTATATTTAAGTGATCCCAAAAGTTCCACCAGAGAACTACTAAAGCTGATAAACAACTTCAGCAAAGTGGCTGGGTATAAAATTAACTCAAATAAATCAGTTGCCTTCCTCTATACAAAAGAGAAACAAGCCGAGAAAGAAATTAGGGAAACGACACCCTTCATAATAGACCCAAATAATATAAAGTACCTCGGTGTGACTTTAACCAAGCAAGTAAAAGATCTGTACAATAAGAACTTCAAGACACTGAGGAAAGAAATTGTAGAAGACCTCAGAAGATGGAAAGATCTCCCATGCTCATGGATTGGCAGGATTAATATGGTAAAAATGGCCATTTTACCAAAAGCAATCTACAGATTCAATGCAATCCCCATCAAAATACCAATCCAATTCTTCAAAGAGTTAGACAGAACAATTTGCAAATTCATCTGGAATAACAAAAAACCCAGGATAGCTAAAGCTATCCTCAACAATAAAAGGACTTCAGGGGGAATCACTATCCCTGAACTCAAGCAGTATTACAGAGCAATAGTGATAAAAACTGCATGGTATTGGTACAGAGACAGACAGATAGACCAATGGAATAGAATTGAAGACCCAGAAATGAACCCACACACCTATGGTCACTTGATTTTTGACAAAGGAGCCAAAACCATCCAATGGAAAAAAGATAGTATTTTCAGCAAATGGTGCTGGTTCAACTGGAGGGCAACATGTAGAAGAATGCAGATCGATCCATCCTTATCACCCTGTACAAAGCTTAAGTCCAAGTGGATCAAGGACCTCCACATCAAACCAGACACACTCAAACTAATAGAAGAAAAACTAGGGAAGCATCTGGAACACATGGGCACTGGAAAAAATTTCCTGAACAAAACACCAATGGCTTATGCTCTAAGATCAAGAATCGACAAATGGGATCTCATAAAACTGCAAAGCTTCTGTAAGGCAAAGGACACTGTGGTTAGGACAAAACGGCAACCAACAGATTGGGAAAAGATCTTTACCAATCCTACAACAGATAGAGGCCTTATTTCCAAAATATACAAAGAACTCAAGAAGTTAGACCGCAGGGAAACAAATAACCCTATTAAAAAATGGGGTTCAGAGCTAAACAAAGAATTCACAGCTGAGGAATGCCGAATGGCTGAGAAACACCTAAAGAAATGTTCAACATCTTTAGTCATAAGGGAAATGCAAATCAAAACAACCCTGAGATTTCACCTCACACCAGTGCGATTGGCTAAGATCAAAAACTCAGGTGACAGCAGATGCTGGCGAGGATGTGGAGAAAGAGGAACACTCCTCCATTGTTGGTGGGATTGCAGACTGGTAAAACCATTCTGGAAATCAGTCTGGAGGTTCCTCAGAAAATTGGACATTGAACTGCCTGATGATCCAGCTATACCTCTCTTGGGCATATACCCAAAAGATGCCTCAACATATAAAAGAGACACGTGCTCCACTATGTTCATCGCAGCCTTATTTATAATAGCCAGAAGCTGGAAAGAACCCAGATGCCCTTCAACAGAGGAATGGATACAGAAAATGTGGTACATCTACACAATGGAATATTACTCAGCTATCAAAAACAACGGCTTTATGAAATTCGTAGGCAAATGGTTGGAACTGGAAAATATCATCCTGAGTGAGCTAACCCAATCACAGAAAGACATACATGGTATGCACTCATTGATAAGTGGCTATTAGCCCAAATGCTTGAATTACCCTAGATCCCTAGAACAAACGAAACTCAAGACGGATGATCAAAATGTGAATGCTTCACTCCTTCTTTAAATGAGGAAAAAGAATACCCTTGGCAGGGAAGGGAGAGGCAAAGATTAAAACAGAGACTGAAGGAACACCCATTCAGAGCCTGCCCCACATGTGGCCCATACATTTACAGCCACCCAATTAGACAAGATGGATGAAGCAAAGAAGTGCAGACCGACAGGAGCCGGATGTAGATCGCTCCTGAGAGACACAGCCAAAATACAGCAAATATAGAGGCGAATGCCAGCATCAAACCACTGAACTGAGAATAGGTCCCCTATTGAAGGAATCAGAGAAAGAACTGGAAGAGCTTGAAGGGGCTCGAGACCCCAAAAGTACAACAATGCCAAGCAACCAGAGCTTCCAGGGACTAAGCCACTACCTAAAGACTATACATGGACTGACCCTGGACTCTGACCCCATAGGTAGCAATGAATATCCTAGTAAGAGCACCAGTGGAAGGGGAAGCCCTGGGTCCTGCTAAGACTGAACCCACAGTGAACTAGTCTATGGGGGGAGGGCGGCAATGGGGGGAGGGTTGGGAGGGGAACACCCATAAGGAAGGGGAGGGGGGAGGGGGATGTTTGCCCGGAAACCGGGAAAGGGAATAACACTCGAAATGTATATAAGAAATACTCAAGTTAATAAAAAAAAAAAAAAGTGTTTCTGTTATAGGGTCTGAAATGTACTCCTTTCTACTAATTGTAGTATTGTTATTTTAGTGTGCTTCAATGTGTAAATAAGAATAAATTAGCATTCTGGAAGAAAAAAAAAAAAAAAAAAAAAAAAAAGAAAATCAAGTTGATAAAACACTCTGCCACATATAACTGGTACAATCTATGTTATGTAACAGACATGAACGAGTCACTGTTATTATGAGGAAAAGCAATCTTTAACCCCAACTTCAAGTGGTTTTAAAATCACCTTCCCTCACACTACAAGTTGGTGATGGCCTAGGCAGTAGAACTCCAGGCTGCTTTTTTAGTATCTCATCTTGATTTGTGATTCATGCCCTGAGGTGGAGAAGTGAAATGTGGACTAAGTAGTAGAAGTCTTCTGGAAGCCACTCAGGGACTCCTAGAAGTTGCCATCCAGCTCTTACCTCACCAACCATCTTTACATCTTCCCGTCCATACCAATCTGGCTCGTAGACTTCATGTAGTGACTCGGTAAGCTTCATTGAGGCCTCCTGCATACCTGGCAACGGAGAAAACCAGTTCCGGTTATATGGAATAGGGAGGCATTGCTGTCTTATGCCCCGCTTTGCTAAGTGACACACAAAGAACTGTGATGGCACACCTACATCGTTCCTGGAGAGACTCCTAACCTTACATTCGTTCTCATGATACACCTTTTTAGTAACTGACACAATGGTAGCAAAACACTGGGTCTCAGAAAACGTCAACAGTGTCATCATCTAAGAACTGCAACAACAGTGTGCTCTAGTTGCCTGTTAAAGGGGACCTAACAAATAGTTAGGACACAAAAATAGTAGGCAACATTGCAAAGTTCTAAAAGCAAAATTAATCTTGGATCAATGTACAGAAATATAGCACTTTTGAAGCAGGTAGAAACAGTATAAATAGGACTTTCATATGTGTCCGCTGAAAGTGGTTTAATGATTTAAATAGTAAAATTGTTGAAAATGGTTACAATTCAAGAGGAACTTTCTTCCTAAGATAAGGAGTAAAATGTATTTATCTCTTAAAACTGTAAATACAGTTTTGGATAAGGCCTTTTAGACAGTTTTGAGTTCATCAGCCTATGGCTCTAAATTTTCTTTGCACATTGGTAGGTGGCAAACATGGTTATTAATAGTCATGGTGTGAAGCTTCTATGAGCAGCTGAGGTATAAAGCACGGCTAGGGCTTTGCTAACACTACCCCCTTTTCCTCCTCCTGACATGGTCAGACCCATCAAAGCATAGAGAATAAGATGCAGATGCTGGGTCTACATGGTGGTGCCTGTAAATGACACTAGAAATATAAGCAAACAATAGGTGGAAGACTCCAGGTGGCCACATTAATGTCTAAGCCTTTATCGCGAAGAAGCTGATATAGGGTAATGCAGTAAAGCAAGGATTGAAATCATTTATAAACTGAAAACAACCACATGATTGATGGGCAGACAGTAAGCAGTTTTGGATTCAGCAAGGAGCTGAACTATAATCCCGATGACAAGGCTCCTGGTATTTTCTTTAATCTCTGCCTGCAACTGAAAAAATTATTATTAGCTAAGAAATAGGCACTAGACAAGTTGGGGGATGCCACTGTCAGTCAAATGACCTTTGTGGTGAAAAACAAAACTGGCCTCAAACAAAATTTACTCAATGATGCTAAAAACACAATATTACAGTCATGTTTCTCTTAGTGACTGTCCAATATATGGCATATACACGGAGAATTTGGAAAAAAACATTTTAACATAGAAATGGGTTCCAAGAAGTTGACCCCATACGTACCAGGTGGATTGAGACTCAAATGATAAAGGGGTGGACTTCCTTGTAAAGTGCACAAAGAGTTTGGGATATTTTACAGCTGGGAAATATTTCCACATGAATGTGCCTCTCAAAGTTTATGTTTTAGAACCTTAATTATCAGTACAGGGAAGTCTTCAAGCAGAGACTGTCAGAATGCCTTCAAGAATGGATTAGTGCTACTATTGAGCAAGCAGGCTCATATCCAAGAGGACAGAGCCTTCTAGAGAATGAGCTCCTCGCTTTTTCTCCTTTGTCCAGGGAATGGTTATGCTGTAGAGTGGCAGAGCTTTCCAGATGTGGGACTTCTCATCTTGAAATTCCCAAACTCCAGATGAGCCAATTAAATTTCTATTCTTTATAAATTACCTAAAAGCACAAAACCAAACTAAAACAAAGTTCTTATTCTGATTACAGAATACAACACAAATATCTAAAGTCCAGTTTCCTTACAAAGTAATTTTTTTCCCTTAGAAGAGAATTCATGCTAAAAGCTACTGCTGGCAGTTAACGTCTAATACATGCTATAAGATTAGTCATTTATAAGCTTGTATATCACCACAGAGTACCATATATAGGAGGAATATTCAGTTTCTATTAGATAGGAGCCTCTTTTAAAAATGTTGGGCTTTCTCCAAGGTATTTAGTAAAATAGATTTCCATTTGACGCCAAGTTCATGAGTTTCCTTTCATCCTCTGAGACTAATGGTAGATATTGCACTCCAATATGAGTGTTCTTTGCTTGCATAGCCTTGAAATAAACATTTCAGTTAAAACTAATCGAGCTTGTACAGAACAAGAAGCAACCACTCCAATAAGCCTGCAGAAATGTTGTCACTGGAGTCACACTACATTGGGTAGCAGTGTGCTACAAGAGGAATAGACCATGTAACAAAACCCCAGGCCCAAGTAAAGAAACCTCCCTTCCTACTGTTGGTCAGGAGTGTTCAGAACTCCCAAAACAATGTCGGCTGCTGCCATTTTCATTGGCTCCCTCCCAGAACTTGAAGGTAAAATTCTATTTCTGAAGACACACCACACACTCCAGACACTGGACTTGAAGGAATCAAGCTGGACTGACCTTGGAGGCTCCTCCCTGAGGATTAACTAGCTCTCACAGTATTATAAAGGCCATTCAAGCAGCCAAGGAAGAAAAACAATCAATAATCCTCCCCAAATATAAAGCCTATAAAGCCCAGTAATGACAAGTGGGATGAGATATCCCCGGGGGAACAATAAGAACACTTTTACCTTAGGGGCTACCAACTGTGATCTAATTGGACTTAAGGCTGCTCAAGGGGAGGGAATTCATGCTTGGGACTATACACGTAGCGAGCTACCAGATGCTGGAGGAGCAATGGACCCTAGTAGATGGAAAACCTAAAACTGCCAAGTTTTTAAATCAATATGGCTTCTAACTATATTCTAAAGACTTATTCTTATACCCACAGCGTCTGATCACTCAGCAAAAGAAGCTTATTTTATGCAGTAGACAGACGCTACTACAGAGATGTGAAGATGGTCAAAATGTAGAGAAGTGGCCACAGAAAAACAAACTCCAAGTGGCACAACTTCTAGACCTGAGGTTCAGTGAATGCCATAGGAGAGAGGGCAGAGAGTCTAAAAGCCAGGGCTAGGGTACTAGTTTTGAGATAGCGTTTGTGAATTCAGACAGTGACTCAATGCTTCTCCCAAAATTGCCTCAGCTTCTACAAGCCTCTGGGACTGATCTCGTCTCTTTGTACTGCTGCTGAAATGGTGCTGTGAGGTTGTGAGCACTGCACTACCATCAATTTGCCAGCATTCTCGATAAAACAGAAACTGGCCTCAAGTGAAATGTCTTCACAAGGCTAATTATGACCTATGTAATGCATGCATGAGCCTTGTGTTTAACTGTGTTTTCCAATCCAAAATGTGTTCCCATGAGCATGACTTATTCTTCTTAACACTGAGAAGAGCAGCCATCTGGGATACCCTGCCTACACCACTGTATGTCTGAAGAACACAGTGTCGTAGGCAGCTCTGAGTAGCACTCTGAGAAGCTCACCAGGCATCTGCTTAAACATTCATCATTCCAGTTTTTCGCCAAAGTAACATCAACACAGAACACCGTGCAACATAACTAACTAATACCATCAAATCAGCAGAAACAAAGGAGGGTCAAGCTCATATGATCGCTTCTCCATCAGAGAGATGTGGCCACCAGAAGTAGGCGGGTGCTGCTTTCATGAGCCACCCAAGTTCCTCACTGAACTACTGCCTCACTTAAGGAGCTTTCTTTCTCTATTATACTAAAGAAAAGAATTATACCAGTCTTTTCCTGGAGAATTCTCTATATTAATGAGATAAAAGAGACCAACTTATACACAATTATACAGAAGGAGAATCCTGTGCCATTGTCTCTTTAACCATTCTTTAGTGAGTCTTGAAGATGGCATTTTCATGTCACAGCCCTCAGAAGTTCTTTGCTACTTTCTGATTTTGCAGTGCTGGGGACTGGACCTAGGAATGGGTAGTCAACTACACAAATGACTGTTCCACCACCAAACTATGTCACCCTAACCCTGTTTACATTTTCATTTCAAGACAATTTCACTAAGTTCATCAGGGTAGCTTTGAACTTATCATCTTCCTGCCTCAGCTTCCCCTGTTTTATTTTTCTCTACCTAATTTTTTTCCTCAAATATTTTGTTCAGAGGAAGAGGGAGAGAGGGAGAGAGAGAAGAAGAGAGGGAGAGGGAGAGGGAGAACAAACAAACCTTTCTCTACTTAGTTTACTTACTAGGTTCTTTATATCTTAGTTCAATTGCATTGAATAAATTGTCAAAGTATGGTAGTTTTAAATACACATTTATATAATCAAATCTCTTGTTCTTGGTTTATATCTTTTGGGGTATCTTGTAAAGACCTAATTCATTCGAAAAACGGGGACTAAATATTTTGTGTTTTAATCTGATTTTGAAAAATTTTGCATGTAAATATTTAACTGGTTATTTGAATTAGGCAGTAGTGAAATGTAAAATGGGGCCTTCAATGTTTGGAGAATTTCCATAACACTCCTTATAGATACTTCATCCTGCTGCCACACGTCTTGAGATCTGAGGTCTAATCCGCGGAGTACCACATCTGCTGATGCCCTTGGCTCTGACTCAGAGAAGGCCTGGTGATCAATGGAGAGCAGCTTCACTGAGCACAGCCCACCACCCATTCCTCTCTTCCCCCTTCCACTAGCCTCTGAGTTTGCGTGACAAAGATTAGAAACCATTGCAGAGGTCTAGCTATTTCCATCTGGGAAACAATCTAGCACATTGGCAGGACTTTATAAATAATGTGTGTGGGGGGGGGCGTTTTGTTGTTGTTGTTTTGGTTTTGTTCTTGCAAGTCACAGGCTGTGTTCCCTGCCCAACTGCAACCAGCTTGTGCTACAACTTCTTTCTCCCCATATTGAGAGATCTTAAGTGGGTCTGTGAGTATTGTACTCTTGGGACCTAACTCCCCAGGCAGCAGCTTTGCTTTAGTAAATCTCTAACACACTAGGTCTAAGGAGCCTTCCTAGAAATCTCTGCCATGTGGGTGGTATTTATTCTTAGTTTGCAACAGAAGGGCAGATGTATATTTGTCCATGTGTATTCTGATTATCATTTCAATGGAAATTGGAGGTGGGCGGAATAAAACACCTGTGTTCAAGTACCCTACTTGCCAGAAACCCAAGTGGCTTCCTCATTAACACTCATTCCTGTCTCCTACAAATTCTAAGAACAGCTTCACTTGGAAGCAGGTTATAAACAACACACATTCACATTACCTTTGATTGCCGCTAAATATCCTCGCAGTTCTCGCTGAAGTCTGGTACCCTCTGCCTGAAAAACATACAAATACAGATATACTAAACATCCTGTCTATGTTTTGCATACAAATATCTAAGAAGCAATAAGATTCGGTTATCATTTCCAGAACCTTATTATTGCAAAAAATATAAATATGCAAGCACAATCTGAACAAGATAATATGCCCATCTATCTTGGTACTTATAAAGGTGCTAGTCAGAAGAAGAAAGAAAAATAAGATTTTGCTAAGATTAGAAAATGGGGTCCAGCAGGCAAACTCCTGTGTATTTACAGTCACTGCTTTTTAAATTTAGATGCCAGGAAATAATGACACAGATTTCATCCCCTGTGTTTACCATGCTGCCGGCTGTTGTGGGTCTGTCTGGCAGCCTGCTGGAAGGTAAATGCTGAAGCACAATGCTCTGCACAAAGCTTAGTCTTCTGATAATGCTGCAAACGTGCAAAAAGAAACTGTTCCACCTTTGTTTAATGGGAACAATGTGGCACTCATATTTGCTTAACAAAGTAATCCAATGATTATAAGTCATCCTCCAACACAAAGCCTAAAGTATCTAAGCAAACTATATCATACACAAATGGCATTTGGTCCTAAACAGCCATTCAAAACACTCAGAGATATGTAAGAACTCTGAAATATCATAAAAACACAAAGATTATTTTTAATCTTTGTGACCAATACAAAGAAACTCTGACAAGAATAATTTACCTGAAGGGTATGTTGGATTCAAGGTGCATCCTACAGAGCAGCAATGGAGCACAGAGTCACATTGTGTCTGAGAAAGCTATGTACGGAGCACAGAGGGAAAGTGTATACTTGAATTAAGCTCAGACTAGTTTTGCTACTTTGTATACTGCTAACATCAGATAAGGGTTGAAGGTTATTGTATTTACTTGAACACACATTTCAATCAGAGTAGTTCCATTCAGGATGGGAGAAGGAAATCATCAAGTTTTAAATAAGTGGCTGTCCTCTTAGTGTATTGAAATGGTGTAAAATAAACATTCTAGGGTTCTCTTGACTTAATGAGCCATTTAGAACCACAGTGAAGAAAAACTGTAAAAAGCTAGGGAATGACAGGTGAAATTCTAAAGCGAGAGAGTACAGTAGCAAAGCTTTCCACAGAGACGCTAAAGATAGGGGATTCCATGTATGAAGTAAGGTGGAGAGTGAAGAGCCTCCAGAAATGCCACAGCCTTCAGGACTGCTAAGGCAATATCTCAGGAAAAGGACTTTTCCCACTCAAATCTAAATCTGAAGACAGTAGGTCATCCCCTGCCTGATCACCCTTTCACTTTCTACAGAGGCCATATCTCATAATCAACCCTGGTGCAAAAGCACTTCATGGAAAACTCCATCAGCAATCCCAAATTTTAATTTGTGCATTGCATTGAGTCATGCCCTGATCTCTCCCTTACAGGAACATAAACCCTATGTTTGATGAAGGTGTCCATGTTGTATATGCTTCAGATGCTTTGTTCACTATCCTTGTGTTTAAGAAAATGTTACCTTAAAACGGGCCCTGAGAGTGGGAGCACTCGTTGTGGTGGTTTAGATATATCAGAGTGAAAAAGTGAGAGTTCTGAACATAAAAAAGAAGAGTAGTTTGGTGAAGTCACATGACCTTAGGAAATATGAAAAGTGATTGTTGTTAATCTTCTACCATGTCTCATCTATACACATGTAGATTATAGGTGTGTACTATAGGAAAAACAATATACACAGGTTTGATATAATTTGTGACTTCAGAAAAGTTGATCTGTATTCTTCTCAGAAAAGAAAGTATTGTATATGAAAGATGTAAAATATATATTTGGATGATTATATTATTGCCAATCTTTCCTAATTATTTTAATAGGAGTAAGACTTCCAGTTTAAAACATCAGACTTGGCTATAGTGCTTCTCTTAGGCCATGAATGTGAGTAGAAGTGCCATGAAGCAGTAAGACGGGAGCCATCAAACATCCCTGAATGTCTTTTCTGTGCTCTGAGATCCACAGTGTAGGACATCAGGCAGGGGTGGGAGAGCTGCTTGCCTGCACTGGATCCCAGAGAGAGAAGAAATGCAATACAGCTACTCTTTGCATTTCCAAAAGTTAGAACCATTTCTGTAGAAAGTCATGGTGATAGTGCGACCTCAGCAGAATACAGTCAAACTGCCCAATTGAATGAGTCACAGAGAGCACAGACCACTGACAAGTAGAGAAGGCAGAGATACAATAACAAAAGATCCCGTGGAGCTGTTAAGCAGAAAAGCATTGCTGGGATTCACAGAAATCCAGCAACCAAAAGCAACTGGAAATGTTAAAGCAGATGCTTAGAAGATAATGGACGCTTTGACAACGGAAAAGGATGGTTTGTCCTTACAGAGAAGCCAGGTTACCCATCCCTAATTCCAGAGATTAGATTTAGAGAATCAGATCTAAATTCAGACAGTCTTGGAAAGATTTAGACTCCAAATGACCTGACGCTAAAGTCTCGAACCAGCAAAGTAGAGAATCTGGGTCATTGTCAGTGGCTTCTCAGGAATACATCCAGAAGAAAACCATGCTTGCAGTCCTTAGGCCAGACCCTCACACATAGATACCTTTGGTTTTTAGAGCATGGCTGTGCTCTTCCTGGTCCTTTGCAACAGTTCAGGGTCACAAAGATAAGAGAATCCTCCCTTTAGACTAAGATGCTTTGCCCTCAGCATCTCATGCAAATAATATGCAGAGTCAGCTTGCATGGCCATAAGTTACCAAGATGGTTCAGTGCACATGAAATAGCATAAGTACCACAGCAGGAGAGATCATTCACTTCACAAATATACATAGAACAAAGTGTGCCAAATATAGTCCACAATAAGCCACTGTCTTTCCTTTGAAAACAAGAAAGAAATTAAATTATTCATGCTCAACTCCATACACTGGATTCATCTTGCCAACAAGAAATGATTATTTTTTTAATGAAGTGAGATTCTAAGAAGAAATTGTTTTTTAATGTAACAGTGAGGAAAAGTTCAGGCTGTACAATACTAGCTTAAATAGATGAGTTCAATTTAAGCAGAAAATGGAGCTTTAAATTACTTTCTTCTTTCCCAATTATTAAAATGTTTAATTTCCCCCACAAGGGCATGTAAATCTTTCAGTAACAACTCCATTGAGCTCCATATAAAATTCTACCTAATTCCACAATATAAAGGCTTTGCAGGAAAATTGTTCACCTCCAGCATATGATAGGGCAGCTTCTTTTGCATGTCGATATTTCTCTCCATCATTGTGGGTGAACATAGATGATTGTAATATATTCTTACTATATGTTTGTATGCTCCCTTCCTATTCATCTGTACCATGTGCCAGGATTCCTGTCACAGGTTATGTGTGTGGTCTAGCAGAATTGTCCGATGTTTCTAAGGCTTGCTTGTTGCTGGCTTATAACAGAAGAGCAGAGAGGCTCAGCCCCTTTCCTGTGGTCCTTTTCTGCTCTGTAATGATCTGGTCAATGGCTTTCCTTTCCCTCTCTCTGTGTCTGCACTCCCCTTCTCCACACAGGATTTCCTGTGACACAGCAGCACCTACCCTCTGGAAAATACTTTCCCTTTATTTGTTTCCAATGCACTGTGCTTTCTGGTGTATGTTTCCCTCATTCATTTCTAATGATTTCTCCAGTTTCTCCAATGTTACTGGTGCATCTCCACAGAACCCAGACCTCAATACAGTTCTCCTCAATTTAGGTTGAAAAATGCTTCTCCTGCTATTCAGATTTCACTGACTCTGAAGCCAGTCTGAATTCCTCTTAGGACCTTTATTGAACTCAATCATAAATTTTGTATTCTATGTGTATAGAAAATATATTTAACTCCTCATACCTGTGGTACTACATGTCTTTACTTTTCCTAACTAGTTTTTGTTTGTTTTTTTTGTTTTTGTTTTTCGTTTGTTTTTTGTTTGGTTTTTTTTTTTTTTTTTGCAATTTTCAACGAATGGTATTACACACTATTATTTTACCTTTTGATCACAGTTTCTTCAGGGATCATGGAAACAGGGGAGCAAAGAAAGCTATCATTATAATTAAATCATATAAAATTCTTTTTCAAACAAGACCCAAGGAGGATTTGCTACCTACAAAGGCCCTTATCCTACCAAACACTATATTATTGCAGGAAAGTTCCGATGTTGGTCAGAAGTTCTTTTCTTCTTTCAATTGAATCCTCTATCAATTTGTCAGTAGCTGCCTGCTATTTCTCAAGCCAAGCTGGTTCCCCACTTTACCACACATAGAACCTAAGGGACTTGGGATTCTTTTTCTTCAACATTAAAACTCTTTCACACTTTTCCAACACAGGGAAGAAGGAGGCACTCCCTCAGGTTGCCTTCTCTTCAGATTTCCTGGAAAACATGTGACGATTTCATAATAGAGGTTGCAAAAATTAGCAGGCACATACAAAGTTCATATGGATTAGAAGATCTCTGCCTTGCTGAGACTTATGATATCTTGCTTCTTTCTCCTGTGTGCAGCTTTCATCAACACACTCCCTAAGGATCAGTTTGAAGTTAGAAATCAAATTAAGAGAGAAACACTGCACATTAGCAATAAGTATTTCAAAGATCTTTATTAGTACAAAGAAGTCACATTTCATGTTTAGTTTAATGTTTTCAAGTTACTGTTCAACATGCTAGTTTAGAAGAACAAAAGCTCATTGATAATTTGCATTAATAATCTGTCAAGAAGTGCAGCATTGTGCGCAGTGAGTGGTACCCAGACAACCCAGAATTCAAAACCGTTGCATCTGTAAGGGTCTTCAGAACCAGGAAGCACTGTCTATGAAGTCATCATCTATAAACCACCTAACAAGCAGTGGTATCTGTACTGAAACATTAAAAGACATTGTCTATGAAGTACCAAACAAGCATGAATAAATGACACTGAAGAGAAACGCCATGATATACTCTGGCAGTGACAGGTGGGCTTTCTATGAAGTGACAAAGAGGAGCTGCAATACATTTTGATAGACTTCTAGGTCTTTGGCTTCAGAGCCAGGTATCCATTAAGGTGTAATAAGTAGCACATTGAAGAATCAAAAATACCCAAGAACTTAATCATAGTAAATACTCCAGGAGTCAACAAAGAACAATTTTATTAGCTTCATTTTTTCTCAGTTAGTTCTTTCAAAAATAAATAAGCCATATTTTAGGTATTGAGTTAATAAGATTATGAACAAAATGCATAGAGTTAATGATATTGTAGGACACTAGTTAGTGCTAGATGATTTTAACAACTACTTTTACACACAACATTGTGCATTGGGCATGACACCCATGGGCAGGGGATGTGAGTCTTTATCCCTCACTAACATTAGAAAACTGGACATAAGAGAAAGAGAGAAAGAGGGGGAGAAGGAGGAGAAGGACAAAGAGGAGGAGGAGGAGGAGGGGGAGGAAGAGGAGGACAAAGAGAAGAAGAGGAAGGAGGAGGAGGACAAAGAGAAGAAGAAAAATGAGAAGAGGAGGAGGAGGAGAAAACAATATATGACAAATGTTATTAGTGAAGTTATGCAAGACAGGAAATTACCTTAAGGTTTCAGGGACTTGATATCTGTTTAAAATACAGTAGCATAGAATTAATGTCTGAAATGTGGTAATGTAATAACTGATTTCTCTATTCAGGTACCTTTTGCTACAAAAGTAGGAACATCTTTTTCTAAGTAGAACCTCTGCAAGAACAAGGCAATGTTCAACTCGGGGACAAAGATCGTGAGGATCCAAGATGAGAAGCCAGACAAATATGAGTCACGAATCCCTCAGGCACTGCTTGAACTAGAGAGGAACTCAGATCTCAAGGCACATAGCTATGGGAGCTTAACCTCACCTTGGCCGTGGAAACTGCAGTTGGTGGTGATTTGGAAGTTCTCATAATTTTTGTACATGGTTGTCAACAAAAAACTCATTCCAGAAAGTCCAAATCCAGTCATCGTGAATTGGAAAAAAGTTCAGTGGGAAACATGTAGTCTTCTGTGCACAAAGGATTCTGCCCAAGCCAACTCAGAAACAGACATAAACAAACAAACAAAACAAAACAACTTCACTGTGGTGCTTGATGCCTTCCCAAAATTGTGGGCAAGCAGATTCATGTAAAATTAGAGGGCAGAAAGTTATAAATATTCATTTAGACAGAGTACCTAACACACCATGGAGAGCAAGGTTGAAACTATTTGTGATGTGTACAAGGTGATATGTATACCACACATATAAAAATTTAGATGTCATTAAGTCATCTCTCTAATTAAGAATCTGCATGCACACAGCCCACACTCCAGTTACAGCTTGACTTGACAGTTATTCTGACACATCCAGGAACACAGGGTAATAGAATCACAGAATCACAGGGTCACAGGAAGGGCAGGGTTCAGACAGAGTCAGGGAGGCCAAATAACACCAGGGATAACCAGATGGTGAGAGACAAACACAAGAACATAAGCAACAGAAGTCAATTGGATTGGCAATATCAGAACCCAGTTCTCCCATCACAGCAAGTCCTGGATACTCCAATACACCTATAAAGCAAGATTCAGATGTAAATTCTCATTTCACAAAGATGATAGAGGACTTTAAAAAGGACACAAAAAAATCCCTTAAAGAAATACAGGAGAACAAAAGTAAATAAGTAGAAGCCCTTAAAGAGAAAACACATAAATCACTTTAAAAAATACAGGAGAATACAATCAAACAGGTGGAGGAATTGAACAAAACCATCCAATTTCTATATGTTTCTATATGGAAATAGAAACATTAAAGAAAACACAAAGGGGAGAGCCCTGGAGATGAAAATCCTAGGAAATGGAACAGGAGTCACAGAAGCAAGCATTACCGCTAGAACATAAGAGAGAGATGGAAGAAAGAATCCCAGTGGTAGAAGTCATTGCATCAACACAACAGTCAAGGAAAGTACAACGCTCCTCTCCCAAAAAGTGTAAGAAATCCAGGACACAGTGAGAAGACCAAACCTGAGAATAATAGGTATAGAAGGGAGTGAAGATTCCCAAACCAAAGGGGCCAGCAAACATCTCCAACAGAATTACAGAAGAAAACATCCTTAACCCAAAGAAAGAAATGCCCATACATATATAAAAAGCTGACAAAACATGGAACACATGGGACCAGAAAAGAAATTCCTCTCATCACATAATAATTAAAACACCAAATGCACAGAACAAAGAAAGAATATTGAAACCAGTAAGAGAAAAAGGTCAAGTATCATATAAAGGCAGACATCAGAATTATACCAGACTTCTCACCAGAAACTCTAAAAGCCAGAAGATCCTGGGCAGATATCACACAGAACCTCAAAGAACAAAAATGTGAGCCCAGCCTTTTCACCCAGCAAAACTCACAATTACCATAGATGGAGAAACCAAGCTATTCCAAGACAAAACTAAATTTAAACAATATCTTTAAAATAACCCATCCCTGCAGAGGATAATTGAAGGAAAAGTACAATACAAGGTGGGAAACTACACACAAGAAAGGCAAGAAGCCAATCTTCTCACAACAAACCCAAAAGAAGAGAAACACACAAACATAATTCCATCTCTAACAACAAAAATAACAGGAGCAGACAATCATTGGACTGTAATATCTCTCAACATCAATGGGCTACATTCCCCCAATAAAAAGACATAGGCTAACAGAATGGATAGGTAAACAGGATCCAGTATTTTTCTGCATACAGGAAACACACCTCAGTGACAAAGACAAACAGCACCTCAGAGTAAAAGGCTGCAAAAGCTATTCCAAGCAAATGGTCCCAAGAAACAAGCTGGAGTAACCATTCTAATATCCAACAAAATAGACTTTCACCCAAAAGTTATCAAAAAAGATGGGGAAAGACACTGCATACTTATCAAAGGGAAAATCCAACAGGATGAACTCTCAGTTCTGAACATCTATGCCCCAATTGCCAGGGCATCCACATTTGTAAAAGAAATGTTACTGAAGCTCAAAGGAAATAGAAGCAGTCATTAGAATTTCACCCAATAATAGTAGGAGATTCAACATCACACTTTCACCAATGAACATATCATGGAAAAAGAAATTAAGAGACACAAAGAAACTAAAAAGAAGTTATGAACCAAATGGATTTAACTGATATCTACAAGACATTTCACCCTAAAACAAAAGGATATACGTTCATCTCAGCATCTCATTGTACATTCTTAAAAATTGACCATATACCCTGACACAAAACAAACATCAACCGATACAAGAACATTGAATTAATCCCATGTATCCAACTGAACCACTACGGACTAAGGTTGGTCTTCAATAGCAACAAAAACAACAGAAAGCTAAACCCATGGAAGTTAAACAACTATCTTATATAACTTAGTCAGGGGAGAAAAAAAAAAAAACAAAGAAATAAAAAACATTTTATGATGCGATGAAAATGAAGGCACAACATACCCAAAATTGTTGAACACAGTGAAAGCAGTGTTAAGAGGAAAACTAATAGCCCTGAGTGCTTCCATAAAGAAATTGGAGATATCATACAGCTTAACAGCTCATCAGAAAGCTCTAGAACAACAAGAAGCAAATACACCCAAGAGGAGTAGATGGCAGGAAATAATCAAACTCAGCACTGAAATCAACCAAGTAGAAACAAAAAGAACTATACAAAGAATCAACAAATTTAGGAGTTGTTTCTTTGAGAAAAACCAACAAGATACATAAGCAGACTAACCAGAGGGCACAGAGACAGTATCCAAAATAACAAAATCAGAAACAACTGAGAAAATTAAAAAAATATTCAGATCCTATTACAAAAGTCTATACTCAACAAAACTGGAAAACCTGGATGAAATGGACAATTTTCTAAACAGATACCAGGTACCAAAGTTAAATCAGGATCAAATAAACCATCTAAACAGCTCCATAACCCCAAAGGAAATAGAAGCAGTCATTAGAAGTCTCCCAACCAAAAAAAGCCCAGGGTCAGATGGTTTTAGTGCAGAATTCTATCAGACCTTCAAAGAAGAAATAGTTCCAATACTTCTCAAACTATTGTATAAAATAGAAACAGAAGGAAAACTACCCAATTATTTCTATGAAGCCACAGTTACACTGATATCTAATCCATAAAAAGACCCTCAAAAAAGAGAACTACATATCAATTTCACCTAAAAATATCAATGTAAAAATACTCAATAAATCGCTGCAGTCACTGCCCTGGTTTTCTGGGCGCGTTCGGCCTTTTGTGGTGTGATGGCTCTTGGAGAGGAGGCAGCAGGCGGCTGCAGCAGAGGGGTTGCCGTCACCTCGGGATGCCTGTAGGAGGAGGGGTCCAAGGGTCCTCACGGTTTCGGTGCCTTCGTTTTCCTCCGTCAGAGTCGCCGTGCCTTTGGAAAGCATGAGCTCCGCCCGGGACTCCGCTTTCAAGAAGCAGCATCTCTGGATGTACCTGCAGGCGCTGGATTTGGATCCGAGTTCCGGCGTCAGGGTCGGCGGGAAGATGGTATCCTACGCGCACCTTAGAGAGTAAGGAGACCCAGGCGGTGGCGCGGTCCCCGGTGGAGGCAAAACTCAGAGGCCGCCAGCCCAAGGCGGGGGACTGACTGTTCGTCACCAGTGTAGGGAGGAGTGCCCTGCAGTTGAGACAAAACGGCGGGCCCTCTTAACCCTCCCTGCTTTTGTGGTCTGTAGTTGGTGGGAGGCGTCGGGGAACTGTATATGCAAACGTCTTATAAGCAGTTGACTGTGGGTTTAAACTTGGAATCCGAACTAAAGCATGTTACAGCTGGCCAAAACAATGAATGAAAAATCAAAAGCCGATAACCTTTCTTTTGCCACTTAAATTATTATGGTTGTGATCACAAAATGAAGTACCTTGTTTATACTCATGTACTTTAGACCCGAACTTCCGATTTCAAGCACCTTTTTCTCCTTATAATTTAATTAAAAGAGTGATTCCATTATTATATCATCCCCATCATTATTATCATCATCACTTATTATTTTGGTATTTTGAGACAAAAAAAAAAACAAAAAAACAAAAACAAAACCCAAACACCCTCTCTCTGTGTAGCCCTGGGTGTCCTGGAACTCACTCTATAGTCTCCGCCTGCCTCTGCGTTCGGAGTTCTGGGATTAAAGGGACATGTTTGACAAACTGAACCGTGATGCCTTTCATATAGTTTCCTATTTTTTGTTTAAAACACTGGATGAGTCTCTTGCCAAAGAAGTTTTCAGAGATTGCTGGCCTCCATTTGACCAAAAACTTGACATGGAATTCCGGAAACATTGCTGTGAATGGTTAAAAGAGATTTCTGCTGAATGTGGGAGTAGTTTTCCTCAGGTTGTTGGCTCATTGCTTATGTCTCCCGGTGGTCCTAAGTTTATTCATCTGATGTATCATTTTGCAAGATATGCTGCAATCAAATATATTAAAACAAACTCTAACAATTCTCTACATTTTGCAGAAACATTTAATGCAAAGCCACAAGATATGCACAAGTGCCTTGCCAGATGCCATGTAGCACGCAACAGATTTTTACAGGTTTTGCAAAGAGAACATTATGTTACCCAAAAATACCAGGATAATGCGCATCTGATTGTTAAGCAAGTATGAAACGCAAGATCAGAATGCATGGGTCTACAAAACCAAATTAAAAGACTGGGACCCTGTGATGAAAAGAGTAATATACAAGAGAAGATTCAAAAGGCATAAAATAAAAGAGAACGTCACTGCAATAAGACATTCTACTGTTGAAAAGGAAGAAAAATGGCATACGAAGTGGAAAGGCTTTCTTGGTGTGTCTCCTTTCAGTCTAATTAAAGGCGGGCCTTCAGCTGTGGATCTTTTGCCTCCCATGTCTCCCCTTTCGTTTGATCCTGTGTCAGAGGAAGTATATGCAAAGAGTGTACTTTTTAAGTATCCTGCGTCACTTCCAGATTTACATAAAGAAGTTAAACAAGAAAATGGTAGCAGAAGAGAAGTGGATACCCCAGGAAATGTGTGTGATGGCGCTGACAGTGTGCTTCGTCCTCAGATACAAACAGTTTCACACTACTTGAGAAGGATCCAAATATGAGGACTCCCAAAGAGAAAAACGTGCCTTATAAGAAAATAGCAGGTTCTGAATTGGAAGTCTCTCCTTTATCAGATACTGCAAAGAATGCACAGAGTAGTGTATCCGGAGGGTCTCTGCTGGAGAAAAAGAGTGATCCATTCCAGAGAGAGCAAGATCAGCTGGTGGACGAGTAGCTGATATTAGAAGCTCATGGAGAAAAGCTGTCGAAACTGAAGTTAACAGAAGTTCAGATGGGATTCTAGTGGATGCCAAAGCTGGAGACGTGTCGTCAGAGTCTTCATCTACACTGCATAATCAGAGGGAATTTAGCATGGCTATTTTTTCCCCAGATTTTGATGGGTCTTATTTGCCTGAAGAGAAAGCTGTTCCAGATCAGCTTACCAGTGTACCTCAGAAACATCTGGTAACCAGTCAGATCAGTGAACCCCCAACAGAAGATGAGTCAGACTTGATAAATAAGAAAATGATTTGTAAGCAAGATTTAGAATGTGCAGCCACCAGGCTTTCAGAAACTAGACAAATGGAGGCATTCTCCCCTGCTGTGGGCAGTGGAATAGATGTGATGGGTAGAAGTAAAGAGGACTGTGTTCGACTGTTGGACTACTCACAAGCTTCTTGCAGTGAACCTTCCACGCATAAGACTTTGCTATGGGATTCTTTCCAGAGGTTGAGTGGCATTGGCATATTACATGAGACTCTTCCAGAAGAAGTTGGTCACCTAAGTCTTAATAGTTCTACAAATTCAGAGACCACTTTTCACCTGGAACCAAAGACTTATGTAGACAGTGATGCTTTTCCAGATGGTGTGGGGAAAAGACAAGCTATTCCAGAATTAGATTCCAATTTACAGTCTCTTCTTAGTAGTTATGAGGCTCTGAAGAAATCTCTTAACAAAATCAGGAAAGAATCTCGCCTGTCTAACCTTGAACAACACAAAATAGAATTGAGTCCTGTAGCCAAGCAAGTAGATGATACATGCACTGTTTTGGACACTCAAGATTTGTTTGTTGACTGTACAAAGCTGTCTTCCCACGTGTCCTTTGATGAAAGAACATAGACTGTATCACCTCTATCTAAAGCTTTTCTGGTGGAGCAAAAATTGAGGACCACATTACCATGTAGGCTTGGGGAATTTCTGCCTAATTTAAAAGAAGAAGAAATCTCAAGTAAGAGCCTTGAAGCAAGAGACTCTCTGATTTGACAAGATAAAGCATTTTCCAGTTGATTTAGCTGATGCACTTACTCTGAAGCCTTGTCACTTAACTGCAGCTGAGATCCACACATTGGAAGTGTAATTCTCTTTCTAGCATCAGAGAAGTTCTGAATATACTTTGGCTTCTTATAATGTGTTTAGGTCTTTCTCTCTCTCTCTTTTTCTTGCTAAATATTATGAGTTTGAAATGTGAAGTATTTAAGAACAGCAAATGTCAAATTTTAGAAAACCATTTTGATTCCTAGAATAATCTTATAAGTAAATTACAAATATAGTTATGTTAAAAATATTAGTCATGGGGTTGGGGATTTAGCTCAGTGGTAGAGTGCTTGCCTAGCAAGCGCAAGGCCCTGGGTTCGGTCCCCAGCTCCGGAAAAAAAAAGAAAAAAGAAGAAAAAAAAATATCAGTCATTAACATAAGGATGGGTGCATAATCTAATAGCCACTAAATAGCCATATCCCTCTCATTTAAGAGAAATAAACCATTTTACTGGATCTTGATGGATATTCTGGTAATAACACAAAATGAATGAGGTGTAGTACCCTTGGATGTGTAATCAAAGCAACATACTGTAACGTTTGTAAAATTGTAAACAGACTTAATGAATTCTAAGTATATTGGTCCTGCAGAATGAAGTTGATGGGATAAAATGCATGTATGTGATAGGTGAAGATGAAATGGAGTGAATTGAGGAGATGGGGAAAGGTAGAAGATGGCCAGATGTTTAAAGAACAGTCAGACTCTGTTTTGTGTATGTTAGACTGAGAATTTAATTCTATTTATATTTAACAAGAATATCAATGAGAAATTTGCAAAAAAAAAATCAATAAAATTCTCTAAACTGAATCCAAGATATATTAAAATGATAATCCACCATGAACAAGTAGGCTTCACTCTAGGAAGGCACGGATGGCTCAATGTACGGAAATCTATCAATGTAATCCTCTATATAAACAAACTCAGAGCAGGGGGAAAAACATATATGATCATCTCAACTAGATGCTGAAAAAGCCTTTGACAAAATACAACACTTATTCATGTTGAAAGTATTTGAAAAATCAGGAATTCAAAGTTCATACCTAAATATAATAAAAGCAATATACTGTAAACCAATTGCCAACATCACACTAAATGGAGAGAAACTCAAAGCAATCCCATTAAAATCAGGAAGAAGACAACAAGGTTATTCATATTTCCAGGCAGAACAATTAGACAACAAAAGGAGATCAAAGGAATACAAATTGGGAAGGAGGAAGTCAAGATAACACTATCTGCAGATATGATACTATATGTAAATGACCCCAAAAATTCTACCAGAGTGCTCCTACAGCTCACAAACACCTTCAGCAAAGTGGCTGGATATAAAATTAACTCTAACAAACCAGTAGCCTTCCTCTACACAAAAGATAATAGGACTGAGAAAGAAATTGGGGAAACAACACCCTTCACAAGAGTCACAAATAACATAAAATATCTTGGTGTGACTCTAACCAAGCAAGTGAAAAATCTGTATGACAAGAACTTCAAATCCCTGAAGAAAGAAATCAATGAAGAATTTAGAATCTGGAAAGACCTCCTATGCTCATGGACTGGCAAGATTAATATAGTTAAAATGGACATCTTGCCAAAAGCGATCTGTAGATTCACTGCAATCTCCATCAAAATTCCAACTCAACTTGTCATAGAGTTATAAAGAGCAATTCTCAAATTCATTTGGATTAACAAAAAACTCAGGATGGTGAAATTATTCTCAACAATAAAAGACCTTCTGGGGGATTCATCATACCTGATCTCAAGCAATACAGCAATAGTAATAAATAGTGATTAAAAATTGCATGGTACAGCAACAGACAAGTGGATCAATGGAACAGACATGAAAATCCCCAGAAATAAAACCACATACATATGGTCACTTGATCTTTGACAAAAAAGCTAAAAATATCCAGTGGGAAAAAAGACAGCATTTTCAACAAATGATGCTGGCTCAACTGGCAGTAAGCATGTAGAAGAATGCAAATCAATCCATTCCTATCTCCTTGTACAAAGCTCAAATCCACATGGATCAAGGACTGTCACATAAAACAACACACGCAGAATTGAATGGAAGAGAAAGTGAAGAAGAGCCTCGAGTACCTGAGCACAGAGAAAATTTTCCTGAATAGACACCAATGGCCTATTCTCTAAGATCAACAATCGAAAAATGGGAACATATAAAATTGAAAACTTCCGTAAGGCAAGCAAGCAAACAAAAAAACACTGTCAAAAAAGACAAAAAGGCAACCCAAGATTGAGAAAAGATTTTTACTAACCCTACATACAATAGAGGGCTAATATCTAAAGTACACAAAGAACTCAAGAAATTAGACTCAAGAGAACCAAACAACCCTATTACAAATGGGGTAAAGAGCTAAACAGACAATTCTCAACTGAGGAATCTCAAATGGCTGAGAAGCATGTAAGGACATGTTCAGAATCCTTAGTCATCAGGGAAATGCAAATCAAAACAAACCTGAGATTCCACCTCACACCAATCAGAATGGCTAAGATCAAAAAATGCAGATGACAGCAGATGCTGGTGAGGATATGGAGAAGGAGGAACACTCTTCCATTGCTTGTAGGACAGCAAGCTGGTACAACTACTCTAGAAATCAGTCTGGAGTTTCCTCAGAAAATTGGACATAGTACTAAGTGAGGTCCCAGCCATACCACTCCTAGACATGTAACCCAAAGATGCTCCAACAGGTAACAAGGACACATGTACCACTATGTTACTAGCAGCCTTATTTATAATAGCCAGAAGCTGGAAAGAACCCACATGCTCCTCAACAGAGGAATGGAGACAGAAAATATGGTACATTTAAACAATGGAGTGCTACTCACCTATCAAAAAACAATGATTTCATGAAATTCTAAGACAAATGGATGGAACTAGAAAATATCATCGTAACTGAGGTAACCCAATCACAAAGGAACCCACATGGTATGTACTCACTGACAAGTGGATATTAGGAAAAAAGCTGGGAATATCCATGATAAAAGTTACAGACCTTGCAAGTCAAGAAAAAGGAAGATCAAAGATCAAGGGTGCCTCAGTCCTACTTTGAGGAGGAAACAAAATAGTCACAGGAGGTTGAGAATTGGAAGGAATAAAGGTGGGGGAGAGGAAAAAAGTGTGCAGGGTTAGGTGTGCGAAGAGATGGGAAAGACGTACAGAGGGTCAGGAAATTGAACAGAGATGTGAAGCAATGGTGGATGAAAAATGGGGTTTGTCACCAGAAATTTCCAGAAGTCAGAGAAGCAAGAGGCTCTGAGGACCCAACAGGGATGATATTAGTTGAAATACCCAACAAAGGGAATCTGTAAAGACCAAATCTAGAGGTTAGGCATGCCCCCGGTTGAGGGATGGTGCCCCTACCACCTTCACAAAATTTCAACCCAGAATTGTTCCTGTCTAATGGAAATGCAGGGAAAAGGGATGGAGCAGACACTGAGGGAGGGGCCGTCCAGGGACTACACCTCCTGGGATTCTATCTGTGTGCAACCACCAAACCCAGACATTTGCTGATGCCGGGAAGTGCTCATTGACAGGAATCTGATGTAGATGTCTCCTGAGAGACTCTGTTAGAGCCTCAAAGATGCAGATGTAGATGGTTGCAGCCAAACAGTGGACTAAGCACAGAAACCCCAATGGAGGAGTTGGGGGAAGGACTGAAAGAGTTGAAGTTTGCAAACCAATGGGAGGAACTACAATATCAACCAACCAGACCTCCCAGAGCTCCCAGAGAACCACCAACCAAAGAATACACACGGAGGGACCCGTGGCTCCAGCTGTATATGTAGCAGAGGATGGCCTTGTCTGGCATCAATGGGAGGGGAAGCCCTGGGACCTGTGAAGGCTTGATGCTCTAGAGTAGGGGAATGATAGGGTAGTGGGGCAGGAGTGAGTGGGTGGGTTGGGGAGGACCCTCATGAAGGCAGGAGGGAGGAGTGGGGACTTTTTGGGGTATGGTGGGGTAACCAGGAGGAGGAGAGCATTTGAAATGTAAATAAACAAAATAACCCCATAAAATAATAATCTGCAAACTCATAATTAGAAAAGGGCCTTTCTTTGATGCCCACAGTAATATCAGATACACAACACCTCAGAAGACAAAACTTACAATGTGATTTCAGAAAATTAAACTCCATCATCTCATGCAGTATGAGTCTACAGGAATTCCAATCATTAACCTTAGAATTTTTGGCCTTTTCTGACATTTCTCTTCTGAAAATGGTCAAAGTCATAAATCGAATTGAAAACGAGCTATGATTTATAAGAAAGAGTTCAGGAAAGTAAACTCAATAATAAAAGCAAGTTAATAAAAAGTGCTTATCATTGTTAAACTTAAATGATATTATATTATTGGGTAATTGAGACTTCATGAGGCCATAATCAGTAGCTTAACTAATAGAAGGTTAACAAGTAATGATATTGGAATCCACTTGTGGTAAAATACTCTAATACACGACAAGCACCTTCAGGAAGCGAAAATAATCTTTATGACAACATTGCAAACGTAAAAGAAGTGATACACCTCGGTCATATTTCTTGCACCTCACATTGAGCACTATATAGCACAGAAGCCATCATTAAAAACCATAGTCTGAAGACTGGACAAATAGCTCAGTGGTTAAGACTACTAGCTGCTCCTCCAGAGGACGCAGGTTTGATTAACATCACCAAAATGGAAGCTCACAATTTTCTGTAACCACATTTACAGAAGATCTGACATCCACTTCTGGACTCTGCAGACACCAGGTGCACAAGATATATACAAGCATTCATACAGGCAAAACACCCATGTACATAAAGAAGAAATAATAATAATAATAATGATAATAATGACAACAACAAGCATGCTCGGCATGTGATCATGGGTAATGTGAGAGGGAGAATCAGTTTCCCTTAGGGACAAACTCCCACATAGATGGTTCAATCCAGAGTTGTCAGTTCTGGTAACACTAATAATTAGAGAAGAGATATTAATTTGGAAAGGAGGTATTGGACATGGAAAGAATGATGAGAGGGATGGGAGCAATGTACACTCCAGGGTCATGTGTGAAGTTCACATAAAACATTGTTAAAAACAGAACCCCAGGAATTCAGGGATGGTTCAATCTATGGAAATCCATTAATGGAATCAACTATATAAACAAACTCAAAGGAAAAAAAAACACATGATCAATTCATTAGATGCTCAGAAAACATTTCACAAAATTCAACACCCCTTCATGAGAAAAGTCTTGGAAAGATCAGGAATTCAAGGCCAGACCTAAACATAGTAAAAGCAATATACAACAAACCAGTAGCCAACATCAAACTAAATGGAGAGAAACTTGAAGCAATCCTACTAAAATCAGGGAATATATAAGGCTGCCCACTCTCTCCCTACTTATTCAATATAATACTTGAAGTCCTAGCCAGAGCAATTAGACAACAAAAAAGGTCAAAGGGATACAATTTGAAAAAGAAGTCTAAACATCACTATTTGCAGATGACATGATAGTGACCCCAAAAGTTCCACTAGAGAACACCTACAGCAGATAAACAACTTCAGCAATGTGGATGGATATAAAATTAACTCAAATCAGTTGCCTTCTTCTACTCAAAGGATAAACAGGCTGAGAAAGAAATTAGGGAAACAACACCCTTCACAATAGTCACAAATTATATAAAATACCTTGGGTGACTCTAACCAAGCAAGTGAAAGGTCTGTATGAGAAGAACTTCAAGTCTCTGAAGAAACTGAAGATCACAGAAGATGGCAAGATCTCTCATGCTCATGGATTAGCAGGATTAATATTATAAAAATGGTCATCTTGCTGAAAGCAATCTACAGATTCAATGCAATCGTCATCAAAAATCCCCAGTCAACTCTTCACAGAGTTAGAGCAAATTGCAAATTCATTTGGAGTAACAAAAAGCTCAAGATAGCAAAAACTATCCTCAAAAATAAAAGAACTTATGTGGAAATTTCCATCCCTAACCTCAAGCTGTATTGCACAGTAATAGTGATAAAAACTGCATGGTATTAGTACAGAGACAGACAGGTAGATCAATGGAATAGAATTGAAGTCCCAGAAATAAACCCACACACCTATGGTCACTTGATCTTTGACAAAGGAACTAAAACCATACAGTGGAAAAAAGACATCATTTTTAAAAAGTGTTGGTGGTCCAACTGGAGGTCAGCATGTATAAGAATGCAAATTGAACCAGTTATTGTCTTATACAAAAATCAAGTCCAAGTGATCTTGGATCTCCACGTAAAACCAGATACACTGAAACTAACAGAAGAGAAAGTGGGCAAGAGCCTCAAACACATGGGCACTGGGGGAAATTTCCTGAACAGAACACCAATTACTTAGGCTCTAAGATCAGGAATCAACAAATGGGACCTCATAAAATTGCAAAACTTCTGTAAGGCAAAGGACACTGTCAATAGGATAAAACAACAACCAACAGATTAGGAAAAGATCTTTACCAATCCTACATCTGATAGAGGGCTAATATCCAATATATAAACAGAACTCAAGAAGTTAGACTCCAGAGAATCAAATAACCCTATTAACAAAAAATGGGTACAGAGCTAAACAAAGAAGTCTTAACTGAGGAATCTTGAATGAGAAGCACCTAAAGAAATGTTCAACATCCTTAGTCATTAGGGAAATGCAAATCAAAACAACTATGAGATTCCACTTTACATCAGTCAGAATGGCTAAGATCCAAACCTCAGGTGACCACAGATGCTGGCAAGGATGTGGAGAAAGAGGAACACTCCTCAATTGTTAGTGGGATTACAAGCTGGTACAAACACTCTGGAAATCAGTCTGGAGGTTCCTCAGAAAATTGGACATAGTGCTACCTGAGGACCCAGATATACCACCCCTGGGCATGTACCCAAAATATGTTCCAGCATAACATTACAGGACACATACTCTACTATGTCCATAGTGGCCTTATTTATAATAGGCAGAAGTCAGAAAGAACCCAGATGTTCTTCAAAAGAGGAATGGATACCGAAAATATGGTACATCTACACAATGGAATACTACTCAGCTATTAAAAACAATGACTTCATGAAATTCTTAAGCAAATGGATGGAACTAGAAAATATCATTTTGAGTGAGGTAACCCAACTCACTGATAAGCAGATATTAGCCCAAAAGCCCAGAATACCCAAGATACAATTCACAAACCACATGAAGCTCAAGAAGAAGGAAGACCAAAGTATGGATGCTTCAGACCTTATTTGAAAGAGGGAACAAAATATTCATAGGAGGAGATCTGGGGACAAAGTTTGGAGCAAAGACTGGAGGAATGGCCATCCAGAGACTGCCCTACCTGAGGATCTATCCCATATACATACAGCCACTAAACCCAGACAATATTGCTGATGCCAAGAAGTGCATGCTGACAGGAGTCTGATATAGCTGTCAGCTGAGAGGCTCTGCAAGATCCTTACAAATACAGACGCAGATGCTAGAAGCAAACCATTGAACTGAGAACAGGGTCCCCAGTGGAGGACTTAAAGAAAGGACCAAAGGAACTGAAGGCATTTGCAACCCCATAAGAAGAACAACAATATCAGCCAACCAGACCCAACAGAGCTCCCAGGCATTAAACCACCATCCCAAGAGAACACAGGAACAGACCTATGGCTCCATCCGCATATATAGTAGAGGATGGCCTTGTTGGGCATCAGTGAGAGGAGATGCCCTTCATCCTGTCAAGGCTTGATGTTCCAGTGTAGGGGAATGTCAGGGCGGGGAGGTGGGATGGAATGGGTGGGTGGTTGAGGGATCACCATCTAGAAGCAGGGATGGGAGTAGCATAGCAGGTTTCTGGACGGGAAACTAGGAAATGAGATAACATTTAAAATGTAAATAAATGAAAGCCATTAAAGAAAAAACAGAACCCAGTTATATTTTTATAAATATTTTTCTAATGGTATAGATATTCTTTTGGTAAATACTAATATTAATGCAGAGTATATAAGGCAGACAAGAAGCCAGAGTGAGTGGTATTGGAAATCATTGTTCTTGATCTATGGGGATGTAAGGAAGATCATGAAACAGAAAACAACAAAGAAGATTTCTTTTGTAACTGTATCTACTATTTTTGGACTAATTTCTAGTTTCACTAGTCATGAACTTAAAGAATAAATAAAGTCAGAGGTAAAATTAAACACTTTTTGAACCTGTAGGCAAAAGATAGAAAAGTAATTAAGAATCTTTTGCATGATTTTTTCCATTAATTTCTGCTAGGCCAATTAACTTGAGTCTATAACCATGTGTATTAAGAACTTGCATAAAAGCTAACCATGAAGTCTTCACAGTTGCCACTGCAATAAGCTGCAAAATGTGACCAGCTGCCCTTAGGCCATTGAGTTTATAAGTTATTACCCTGGCTTTACTATGCACACACATGTTTGGGGAAGAGAGAGTGGGATACTTGACTTGTAAGGTGTACTAGGCCATCATTTAAATATCTTTTCATCACTCCTTAAATATCTAGAGCACAATATTGAATAGATCAGGAAAGGAGTGGGTGAAATTAAAGGAAACTCAGCAGAAGCCCCACCCCAGTAGTAGTTCACCTTACTTCCTGCTCAGTGACCTTAATGGCAGTACATGAATGGCAGCTCTACCTATCACATCCTTTCATGACTAAATTGAACAGACTTGAAAACTCTATAAAAACGACTACTGTGTCAAGGTAAGGAAATGTGTTAATGAGGAGGAGGAAAGTGACTTGACTGTCATTACTCCAGTCACAACAGAATATCTGAAATGTTCTTGGTGCCGCCACTTATAAAAGCTGCATTGTGAGCTATTTTCTAAGTATTTCTATTAAAAATTATCATAGCATGGGGCCCTAACCAACAGAAGTGCAGTTTCTCACAAGTCTCTAGATCAGGATGCAAAGATCCCAAGCTATTACATGTTTGGTCTCTCACTTGCTTAGAAAAAGTTGGCCTTCGAGAATCCTTACCACATGCATGTACTCCTGTAGTCTCTGCCTCTTGTCTTAATACCACTGGTAATATTGGTTTAGGACTCACCCACATGACCTCATGTAACCTAATCAACAACTATAAAAATACATCCCAAAATACAGGCGCATCCCTAGGTCCTGAAGGTTAACATCAACATATAGATTTGGGGGAAACAAATTTCAATTCATGACTCAACAAAGTTCTCAATAGAAGCCATAAACATGGCAATATAATTATAAAGTCCGATGTTATTAAATTGTTCCTTTATTACCAGAACTGTCCCAAGTATCACGGCTCTGCTATTTTGCAACAACTCCAAAAGATGGCTGTTGAGTTTTAGAGTTTTAGAAAACTAATAGATAGGTTTTCCCTTTTAGAAATGAGAAATTAAACACAGAGGCAGAAAACTTGCCTTCTTATAATGTCAGAAGCTACGTCCATGAACTCTAACCAACATGACTGTTACTCTAATGGCAGGACTTAGAATGGAATTGTAGATGGACTCATAAAAGGCACAGTCCACATAAAACAGTCAAATGGCTGTAATCTGAAATAAACTAGAGCTTCTTTATGTAGACTTACAACATCTCAGATGGTCATTACCTTGGTATCCATGAGAAAGATGCCTATTTCTCTGATGCCATTCCAGCATGACAGAGTTAGGAGTCATTTAGAGAGAAGTTTCTCAATTAGGTAATGAAATTTTGTCTCAGAAGAAAAGATAGATATAATAAGTCTTTTATTAGGTACTGAAGAATGAGAAACAAATCCTCTTCCATTGTCATGGTCGATACAGGTAGGTGACAGATAATTGAAGAGAAGTAACAGAATGGGGTATGACAGAATAGGGTGTATCAAAAGAAGTCTTAGAGCATAACATGAAGAGTCTTTCCAGGAACCATCTCTTCAGCTGGGAACAGGCACCACAAGAAACCATAGCAGCAATGTTAAAAATGTTGGTAGTCCTACTGACAGAAATTACAGTTCATTTTAAAGCTTTTGATTTTTGTAAGATAGAAGGGGGATGGGGGTAATCCATTGCTAATAAGGTAGACACATATGAGTAAGGAGACTAGAGATATTCAGGTTATCTGACAAGTATGACCAACTTCTTTTGTCATCTGGCATTATAGATGGCAACTGTGGCATGGACATGAAGCAGGTCAACTACTCACATGTATCCACTCTCTGCTCTCTCATAGGAACCAAATGACTGACAACCTTGATGAGTTAAATTTTTTAAGGACTGTAAATCAAGAGTCTGTAAATAAAACACATACTAGGTTACAAAACAAACTGCTGTGGCCTACCTAGAGAACTCATGGCCCTCCTGCCTTTCCAGGCCTTCCTAATATATCTCTTTTATCTCCTTCAGACCAGGGGCCCAACTCACGCTGGTAAGCCCATTCACCCCTGCAGAGAAAATCTTTGCTCAGAACTTAGCAAGCAACTTTCTTTGCTATGACTATGTATAATGAATACATCTCGAATGTTCAAAGACTATCATAGCAAGTTACAGTGAGTTCCATGACACTTAGTATATCATTTTCAGTAATATCTCTGGCTTTCTCACTGAGCTTGGAGAGTCCAGATCTGAGAGGTGTTTACCTATAGGGAAGTTATGCTCTACCTACTACCTGAGAACTGTCCGGCTCTTCTCAAGTCAACTACCGGACTTGTATATGCCATCCTTCCTTCTCCTCCCACTTGGGTGCCAATCGACTGATCATCTTTATGATGAAGCAACATATTTTGCTTTGAGAAGATTCCATTGTCACTTATATTCATCATCTTAAACAATAATTTTTCTTTTCTTTCTTTCTCAGCTGGACTCTTATGATGCGCACTATAGCTCTGCTAAGAAGCAGACCTTGAGAACTGATTTCCTCACGTCTCCCAGCATCATACACAGACTCAATTTGTCCCTCACTCACCTATGTTTCCATACTGTTGACTTTTCTGAGAAGGCAATATATTCTACCCACTTATTAAATTTTGATTTGTTGTGAGATGTAAGATCTTTAGTAGAAGTGATTTTACCTGTCTTTTACTTAGCTTCCTAATGACCTAGTTTAGCTCCTGGCAGAAAAAAGAAATACCAAATGAATGCTTAAATACTTGCCCAATACTGGTCTAATTATACCTTCACATGACATCACCTATCAAATGATCTATAAAAAATCTTGAAAGCTGATTTGAGATGTTGTAATGTCTAAATGTTGTAATCTTTTGTGGACCAAGTTGACACTGAAGACAATAGAGCTCCTGCTGAAACTAAAGTAAAGGATCCTATGGGAACCTTCCAGATGCAGACAGATGCTGATCCCCTTACAGGACAAAATAGGACAACCAGTCTTCACCTTAATAACTAGTATAAATTCAGGCAAAAAGATGCACAATCCTCTCAGAAATACCAATTTAGAAAACACATGCTTTGCAATACACTATTCTTAGAGAAATTAATGAGCTTCTACAGAAACATAAAGCATATTTTTCTTAATAATGTTATTTAAATTGAGAACTTTACTTATCTGCACATACATGTATATACACACATATAGAATCAAATGCAATCATATCTACCTGGCATTTATTTCCTCTTTCTAATTTGTCCCATGACCTCCAATACTTTTCCCTCAGAACTTCATATCTCCTTTTTACTTAATTTTTTAATAATCTACTAAGTTCAAAAGAAAATGATGTCATTACATTCATGTGGCATTTGTATATGTTGGGGGTAAGTATAAGAAAACTACCAGTTGTCACATCCTAAAAACAAACAAAACCACTACCACTATCACCACCACCACCAACAACAACAACAAACACACACACACACACACACACACACACACACATACACACACACACACACATACACACACACACACACACACACACACACACACACACACACACACACACACGAAGGATTTTCAATTGCCCAGCCAATAAACAACTGCCAATGGCTTCTGTGTAAGGAGTGGGGCTGGAGAACACTTCTTCCATCTATGCTAGAATTTGGGCCAGCATTATCATGTGCAGGCCACCACAGCTCCTGTGAGCTCATGACTGCAATAGCCATGCCATGGCCCCAAACCATCTCACAGCAATATCCCCATCTAGGGGAGGAGCTGATACTAAAATCTGGTTCCCTAATTGGCTCCTGATTGTGTCAATAAAGAAGGTAATAGCTGGTGGTTTGGCCAAGCTAGTTGAGAGGGCCGGTAGAGTGAAGATAGCAGCTCCCAGACTTCCTGGGTTGGGGGATGGTTACAATCTACTTTGAGCAAGGGGAACCAGGAGAGGTCAGAGTGGGTGCTGAGGCACAGGACAAGGAGGTAGAAAGGTGTGTTTATAAAATTACACACAACACCCCCATCCTCCAGCTCTTTCTTACCTTCTATCTCCTCTTCCACATGCCCCCTGCGTGGTGGTGTTGGGGATGTTTAATAGAGAGCTGATTTAGGGATGAACATTCAGTCTCTTGTTCTCCTCATTTGGAAAAATTATCTATCTTTGCATTGACCACTGCTTACCCAATGCAGTTTTTAATGCTAAAAAGTGAAAAACAGATCTAGAACTCAGTGACAGGAGAAACGTTTTTGTTGCATAGATAAAATGACTTAATTAAATATATAATGACATGTAAGGCTCTTTGAAGAGGGAATATAGTATGCACCAGCAGATCTTTTTTGGGACTCAGAGTTGTCAGCTGAGCCTAAACCATGTAGACAACCTCCTATGGGTATTTTGCTGAAAAAGTTAGAATGAAGGAAGAAAACAGTTAGTGACGGCAAAGAGAGAAACTGATGGTGAATGCGCAAAATAAGAAACATAGGCTCAATAGGCAAGTCAAAACTGGGATGCACTTATTAAATACCTGGCATCAGATGGGAGCCACAGAGAGTTTCTTTAAGTGACCGAGACTGGGAATCTTTCTTTAGAAGTATGACAATCTAACAGACATTAATACACAGATAAATAGTTGTCATGCAAAGGAGTGGAAAAATAATATATTAATGAAGTGAACAGTGGAGCACACTCTGAAAGGACTGGGAAACATCAGGTCAACAGTAGCTTAGGAAGAGGTGTTTTAACAAGTGGGACTTCCATGTGGACATGGAGGACCAGAGGAGAGTAGGCAGTCACAAGGAGTCAGGTGCACTGGAGGATGTAGAAAGAACTTGAGGACAAATGGTCTAGTCCCCAAGGGACCCTGCAGACATACTGACCACAACCTGTTCACTGCTCCAGCATCCTTTCCTCACTTGATTACAGCAGAGTGTCTGGAGTCAAATGTCTCTCTATCATGATCCGTAAAGAGAAAAGGCTTTGCTCATCTGGTGGCTGATGAGTTCTACCAAATACAAGAAGGGTAACTGGAATTTAATCTCTGGGTTTGGCCAAAGACAATTTTAGTGTTCTGAATGTAACTAATTCCAACAAATAAACTGTGTTGAACAAGAGTCCAAATGAAGGCAAGACCGAACAATTAAGATTTGTTCCAAGTCACATGGACAGACACACATTTAGAAGGAAGTCAAGGGACCAACATGAGAAGAGAGGTTAGACAATTTCTGTTTTAAAATATATTCAGGTAGCGAAATTTCTGGTAGAGAAGATTCTGAAAAAGTACAAAGTAAATGGAACATATTCCTCCACATGTCATGTCTTCCCTTACTAGCCTTCCTTAGATGAAAAGCCATCATTTCCATGGTTTCTTGTTTCCCCTAACCACGGACTGCTCGTTCTGTGTGGGAGATGTTCTTTGGCCACAACTTTCTGAAGAAGCTTTTCTTATGCATTTTTGCTGAAATGTCACCAGAAGTCAGTACTGAAACACTGAACAGCCCATTGCATTGTGGGCAGGGACATAATCCTGATCCAGTGTAAACCTGGGAGTTGCTGGAGGTTGTCAACCAACAGGTTGCAACCTGAACATCAGCCATTTTGTTACATCCTTGTAGCATTCTAAGTAAACATCACAGATTTGGAAGCAAGCTGTTTCATATCTATTGACAGCTGTGGTATGACAGAGCCCTGCTATGCAATATTTATACTACTAAGCTATTTTCTTTTCTTTTTTCATTGGATATTTTTTATTTACATTTCAAATGGATTCCCTTTCCTGGTTTTTCATGCATAAGTCCCCTATCCCATCCCCCTACCCCTTCTTCTATGAGGGCATTCCCCTTCCCAACCACCCCCCTTCCCACCCTGATATTCCCCTACACAGGGGGTTCAGTCTTGGCAGGACCAAGGGATTCTTCTCCCATTGGTGCCCAACAAGGCCATTCTTTGCTACAAATGCAGCTGAAGCCATGGGTCTGTCCATGTATATACTTTGGGTAGTGGTTTATTCCTTGGGAGCTCTGGTTGGTTGGTATTGTTCTTATGAGGTTGCAATCCCCTTCATCTCCTTCAAATCTTTCTCTAACTCCTCCAATGGGGACCCCACTCTCAGTCCAATGGTTTGCTGCTAGCATTCGCTTCTGTATTTGTCATTCTTTGGCTGAGCCTCTCAGGAGAGAGCTATATCAGACTCCTGTCAGCATGCACTTCCTGTCTTCATCAATATTGTCTGCGTTTGGTGGCTGTATATATATGGGCTGGATCCCCAGGAGAGACAGGCTCTGAATGGTCATTCCTTCAGTCTCTGCTCCAAACTTTGTCTCTATATCTTCTCCTATGAATATTTTTATTCCACCTTTTAAGAAGGACTGAAATCTGCACTTTGGCTGTCCTTATTCTTGAGCTTCCTGTGGTCTGTGGATTATATCTTGGGTAATTCGTGCTTTTGGGCTAATATCAACTTATCAGTGAGTACATGCCATGTGTGTTTTTTTCTTTGGATTACCTCACTCAGGATGACATTTTCTAGTTCCATCCATTTGCCTATGAATTTCATTAAGTTGTTGTTTTTCTACATCCCATGACTGTAAACAAATTATTTCTTTTCTCGACATGACCTGGAATAATCCTCACTACAGTAATATACTCCAAGTAGAGAACAGAACAAAGCATGTTCTATAAATAATAAACCTGTAATTTGTACAACAGCTCAACTGACTTGAGAGAGCCCTCATCCCAGCAGTTGGGTGCTACTCTTGATTTCTCTTACGGGTCATGATGGAACAGGGTAATCACAGTCAACTCAAGCACGCTGTAGAATTTGCTGCTTCACTTCTCTGAGGAATTTCCTTCTAGAAACTTAGGTGGATGACTGGTTATAAATGAGCATTTTGGGACTTTAGGGTCACTATATTGTAGACATAAAAGACATCTCAAGTAGGAATCTCAGTCTTAAAGACCAAGAACAATGTTTCATTGTGTAAGGCAGCAGTTCTCAACCTGTGGGTTTTGTCCACTTCAGCAAACATCTACCACCAAAAATATTTCCCTTATGATTCATAACAGCAACAAAATTACAGTTATGAAGTAGCAACAAAAATAATGGTATGGTTGAGGGTCACCACAACATGAGGAACTGTGTTAGAGTCAGAGCCTCAGGAAGGTTGAGAACCTCTGCTGAGGCTTAATACAAACTTTGCATTTTCAATAATTCATCTAACCCTTAAAGTTCAAAAGCCAACTACCTCAATCACAGTGGTTAACATAGTTAAAGGCCCTGTCACCAAAGTCATGATGTTCACCTAATCGGATTCCACAAGTGTGTGAAGAAGGGACTCACGGCTTTCATGCTTGGCTCTTACCATATTAACTGTGAACTTTTTAAGACAATAATAATAATTACAATTCAGCATAATTGGGTATATAATAAAGCTTTTACACTCAATATAATGTAGCCATGGGTAAACTTTGAACCACAGGACCTTTTTATAATCTTCATTATAAAACTGAATCAGTTTCTAGTTAATAACCAAGATATTCCTCCATTGCAAAGCCAGCATTAGCAGGAGTGAAGAGAATCAAGAGTAAGCATTAGAGGAAGTTAATGAAGACACTGTACTATAAACAGGGAACTCTCAGCTGGTGAGCTGAGTAGCCAGGGGTTCACGGCCAACATTTCTTGGGAGTGGAAAGGAGGAGAAGGGACAGTGTATGAGCATCCCACAATACCTAAGCATGAGGTACTACTGTGCACTAGTATCAGAAGAACTGTTACAAAAATAAAGTTGCACAAAGAAATATTTACATAAAGATTACTGGGTAACAACTGTCAAAGGAGGTACTACTGAAGCATTTCCTCTTGTTTTCTACAAGAGTTTGTAAGTTTGATGTCAATTCTCCTGTAAGAATCTTCCTCTCCTAAACAACATGGAGTTAGAAGTTTCTTTATCAAACATTAAATCACAAATTCACTTTCTCTAATGTTTACATTTGTGTTGCTGATCCTGTCTTAGTGGCTGTGAGGAAATTGGCCCACTGTGTTGCAGTATTCGCTTACTGTATTTTAACTGACTACCAGTTCTAAAATGAGAATCTTTCTCTCTCAGACTGGTGATTTGTGTCTATTTGTTGTAACTCTTGCTGAGAGATTTATCAATTCTATTGATTCGTGTTTCCAAGACCCGGCTTTGTTTTGTTTCATGTACCATTTCACTGCTTTCTGACTCTGAGAATTATTGATTTCTCTTCTTATCCTTTTTATGTTCTTAGTCTTCCTTGCTTAAGGCTTATTTAGCACTTCTAATTTCTTGATATAAAAACTAGATTAGCAATCTGTGATTATGTCATTCACAAGAAGGTTCTAGTGTATTCATTCAGTCTACTAAGTTTCCCTTCCAGCAAGGTTCCAACTCCTTGCAGAGAATATGTTTCCCTCCATCTAAAGATAGTTTAATAATGTATCTGATTCCCCAAATGCTTTTAATATTACTCCAATAGCCTAAATTTAGAGTGATAGTGCTGACTAAAATTTCCCTTTCTAAACCATAGGACCTAAAAAACCATTCATTAAATTAATTGTCACTAAAATGAAAGCACTAGTGCATCTGTAGTTTAGCAGATGCCCAACTTCTGTTGGCATGACAACTGCATGGCCTTGGGAGCTCTATCACTGAACTTGGCATCATGCACATTACAGACAAGTCCTTTCCACTGTTTGATTTTGGAAAGATAATGCAAAGCATGACCAGCAAACCCTTTCCATATGTCATGATGCTAAAACTAGCCACTGTCCATAAATGTTAGAAGGCTAAAGTACTAACCAGAGAAAGCAGCAGAAAACACTGTATGAATATATCAGTTTTGTCAATGTACAGGTCCTGCTTGTACTGTCCCTGGATGAATATCATTGATGTTACTTAGGGGCATATCAGAAATGAAGGCTATCCCCTAGGATTTATCTCAGGGATCTATACTGTTGTGCTAAGGCCTTCTTGATGGTTCTGAATATGCTAAATTCTGAAGACACTGCTCCGGTAAGCATACAATTCAACAAATAATCCTCCAGACAGGAGGATTTGTGTCAGACTGGGACTGACTAGGCTAAGATTTAGAACCAGATCATTATGCAGAGCAGACCTGATGGACACACATTTACTCAAAGTAGTGGCTAGCTCAGAAAGAAAAGGTCACGGTTCATATTAAATGAACATATTACATTAATGAAATATGAATGAACCAACATATTCACAGTATGACTGTTTTTTGTTGGGACAGTGTTCCAAAGGAATGTACTAGTGTATCTTACCATAATAAAACAGTAAGTTTACATTCATATGTCAGTGCACAGGGCAATGTACTTTTTATTCATGTGCCTTTCAAAATGAATTTTCTAATTTTTTCTTTTGAATCACTGATACACACCTTCCAAGTTCTTTGACTATGTTGTAAAAGTGTCTTCACTGATACACATAATAAACATCACTTTCATCTCAGAATTCCTCTGGGAATACAGTCAAGTATCAGCAAGTATGTGTTCTACTTCTGAGCAAGACTTCAAGTCTCTTAGAGAAAAGTGGCAAAGCAGAATCTGGAGCTCAGGAAAACTAGGAGCTTACAGAGAGGCCCTGGGTTTGCAACCTCAGCAGAAAAGAACATAAGGTCCCAGAAATTCTTCTTCTTGGTGTCCACAGGTTGACTATCTCTAATCAGAAGAACTAAAGTCTGAGAGACACTAAAATGGAACCTTTTTTAAAGTTTTGAGTTCAGAAGTAGTTCAGATTTTGTTCAGATAAATTCTGTCCATCAAATAAAATCTATACAAATATTCCCCAATTTAAACATCTTGAGGTGGTGAAACACATCTGATCCTAAGCATTTCACCAAAATTGGCACCCTGAAGAGCGCTGAGAAGGAAGCAGGAAGTACTCCTACTGTGGCCCTTCTCAGAGGAGATGGATACTCATGAATCACAGATCTCTCTTCCAACACTGCCGTTGGACCTGGCCTGGACGAATATGCTCACATCCCCATCATCAAGATGTGATCTGATAGTTGTAGCTCTGGGTCCAGCCAAGCCACCCGGCCTTTCATTATAGCCAGCCAATTTGCCAAAGGTGAGAGCTTCTTAGCAGGAAGAGTGCATTTGTCAGGCAGGAAACAGAAAGGTCAAGCTCCCTCCTTCCAGAACATTTTCTGCACTTATTAAGGGATCTGTCAGCAGGAAGCCAGGTGAACTGAAAATAATTGGTGCCCATACCAATTCTGCCACTTATTAGAAACTCTAATAAAAGAGAAAAATCAGAAAAGGTGGCAGGGGAGAAGGGGCACTTCAGGCAAGGAGGAATGAACATCAGATTTTGTTGCTTCCCGTGGATTAGTTCTCATCAAGGAAAATTCTGAATCCTTCATAGGAGACATCACTGATTCTATTTGCTGTTCTATCCTCATTTCTCCTTTCCTCTTCATGTTAATTAATCAGGTTGAAATCTGGGTCACAAAACTATAGTTGGAAATCAAACAGACTAATAGGGCCATGCAAACAAATCCTTCACATAAAACCAGTCTCACATAAACTACGTTCTAGGAAAAGACATTTGAGATTTTTTTTTTTAAAGTTTGTAGTTGGAATAAACTAAATCTAAGCTTCAAACCAGAGTTCAAGGAGAGACCTCATGCCACCTATATTCCAACATAGACTAGTAAGGATATTACCAGCAAGAATGCTTATTTCACAAAAGTAGAATTTTGAAACATCTAAAATTTTGATTCGATTTGTGGTATACTATCAATCATATCATTGATAATTAAAAAACATATTTTTTGGGAAACCATGAACTCTAGATTGTCTAGGCTAGATAATGACCTTGGATTCTGTTTCAAGCAGTGAGTCACCATGATATAACATTAATTATTCTACACTCTGTAGAGGTGACCATTGTCTTGGTAGGTCATTCTTACTAAGTTAGTATTTGCACATAAACATCACACCTTTTCCAGCATATGCAACATAAGTGAATTGTTTGCTCTGTTAGTCAGATTATTTCTAACCATTGTGACGAAATATTTGAGAAGGAAAAAGTTTTTAAGTAAGTATTTATTTGGGCTCACTGTTTCAAAGGTTAAGTACATGGCTGGCTGACTTCAATGTTTCTATGGTATGTTGAGGGAGAATGACAGGTGGAGAAACTAAATTTCCCACCTCATGGAGACCAGAAACCACAGAAGAGTGTCTGAACATTAGATAAAGGCTTATATCTCCCTTTGTTCTCTCTAGGGTCCCTATCAATTTGCTGGTTTCCCTCACATCCATGAAGCTTCTTTCCTGCATAATCTCTTAGGAAAACAGAGGCTTGTTCTACTAATCTAGGTGCTTGCCAGTCCAATCAAGTTGACAGTTAAGATTAACCATTGCAATACCCAACAAATTTTAAAGGTAAAAGAGAACTCATTCTCTGTAAAGCAAAATTTTCAGACCCCAAATTTAGTTCTCATGAAAACTCAATGAATCCCTCTATCGGCTTCACATCCTCCTTTCCGTCTTTCTCTGCCTCTAAAACACATAAAAGAACAAGGCACCCACTGTCTCCATTCAGTTGTCTAAACTGCAAAAAAGCCGTTCTGATTCTAATAGGTAACACTAAGAAAAAATGCAAAAAATATATTATATTTTTATGAAAAAATAGTTTCAAAATAAAGCCAATAGTACTCTCAAAGACTCCTTGAGAAACTGTATGTTTCTATCTCCCTAGCCCTGGGAATACACGTGTGTACCATCATGTCCTACAATTGATAATGTATGATAAGAATCAGACTCACACCCACTTGCTTCTGAGGTAAGCACTTTACTGATTGATCTATCTCCCCAACCCAAGAGTGTATGGTCTTGAAGCATGTATTGACTGAGATCATTTGATAGACATGCTTAATTAACTCTCTAGGATTCTTTAGCACATGGAGTTCCAAGGAGTTCCATGGAGTATCCTTCAGCTTATTCATTTGCAACGCAAAGGTCCAGGGTGCTTAATATCCTGAAACTATGCTCTAAACTTACTGCTTGCAACCCCTGCCCATCTTCTTGTCTTCTGCAGAATATAGAAATATCAAGTATCATCTTCACATTGGGTTAGTCACCTTTGTATTACCAGAGACACAGGATCACAGACTAAGGACAGTATAAAGACTTGGGGTTTATTTTAGCTCATAGTTCTTGGGTAATGACAGTCGTATTCGCAGAGATCTGAAGCAGCTCAGAGTCAGAAAGAGTCATCACAGGTCAGAAAGCATGTAGTATCTCTCTGCTTTCTATCCTTCTTCTTCTAAAGCTTCCCAAATGGCTTTTATAATCCTAACCACTTCTGACAGGCCTTGCCGCTAAATACTGTAGTAGTAGATTAAATAGGGACCTCCTTAAGTGGGGATTAATTTCCAACAGAGGAGCTTTGGGAATCATCCAAACCACACCATATATGAAAACAAAGTTCTTCCTACTGCAGAAACTAAAAAGTGGTACTCACCTCTTGCCGCTTGAAGTTCTGAACATATTCTTCAAACTGTTCATCTTTTGTTTCATCTGCCTTTCCCAGCTTCTGGAGGACCTAGTTTGTGAATGAAACAAAATGCTCCGATTTAACAATTATTGTGGAACAGGACCACATGCTTGCTCAGTGGAGACTACCGTCTTTCTTGAGGGTTCTGAGCAGAACTTGTTCTCGGCACTGCTACCTTTTCTGTTGTGGGAGTGTACTTGCTAACTTTGGAGCTAAATAGACTTAAATTTTAGTCACAGATCCATCACCCACAGGCTGTGTGAGTTTTAAGCAGGGTTCATGCAGCATGGCATCTGCTTGCTTACATATGCATTCCCTTAGGAGGCTGTACATAACATTAAAACTTAAGTTAAGCTTTACTTGTCATTTTGTCCCCAGAAGCTACCAAAATGCATGATGAATCATGGGTAACCAGCTATGTGCTATTCAGTGAAGCAAGGCTATAGGGCTAAAGTATGCATCTAGGGATGATATTCAATTCTCTTGACCATATTTGGATGGATACTACCTTCAATTGAATAACCATTCCAAGTGCCATGGGTATAGAAATATTGTACAAGCCCACGGTAATGATTGGCTACCCAGAAATAAAAAACAAATGAATCAGGAGGCAGTGCTTATCCTACAAACATCTGGCAGTCTAGGAGCATTCTACAAAAACAATTAGGAGATGGGGTATTATAAGCAATACAAGGATATTATAGTGTTGTGACAATATTTTGTAGAGCTCAGGGCTTCAGAGAAGAACCTATAGAGGTGGTTTTTCATCTGCTATTAGAGACTGCAATGTACGGAAATGTAGCAGCATTCGTTCCAGGCCTCAAGGGAGTCTAAGCAAATTCACAAGAAGAAATATTATGTCTGGAGCACAGTACATGATGCCAAGGGAAGCATTTTTTTAAAGACAAAAAAGAAGCCATCTGAAGATGAAGCAGACAGAGCTGTGTGCTACAGTAGAGTTTGGTAGTTGATGTTGAGTGGTCTTCTAGCTCATTTTTTAAACTCTGACTTGCTCAAGGACGGGGAAACTATAAACACTGCCTCCTAGAAATTCACCTTGTCACATCCTGTGGCATTATCAAATGTTATTTTTTTTTAAAAAGAGCTCTACTACAGAGATCCACATTCATCAAGACACACAGAATTAATGCCTGTGGGGAGCTCAGTTCCAATTCAGAATCTTACTACATTTTCGTTATTATTATTATTATTGTTTCAGAGATAAAGAGAAGCAACAAAGGCCACACTTGCAACAATGGCAAACTTGAATAACCAAGTGAGCCCCAGGTTCTTGTCTTCTCCCTTGTTTTCTTTCTAAGCCTCACAATTTTAAGGAAGGAGATTTTGGTATTTACTGATGCTTTACTCATTTTTGCTTTTCATTAAAAAAATGTTTTAAAGAAAAGTCTACCAAATTACCTTTAACTACCCAAACATACACATGTATACAAATACACAAAGTCTAACGATGATGAGAGAAGGCAACTGTCATGGACCACACAGCATTCCCCTAGATCTCAAAGTCCACACATCTAGCTCCCCTTCAGATACTCTATATCATAGGACCGGCTGAGACACCTTTAACTCCTCATCTGCTGACAACAACGTGAGGTGAGGAGTGCTACCATTCTCTTCTGAACAAGAGGAGCTGCCACATTCTGAGCTCTACAACCTTCTAGAGGAGCGAATAGAAACTTCTGTCCTGCGCATAAGAAAAGAATACTACAAATGTATTATACACCCACTACAAGCGTAATATCACAGACGACCAATTACCTTTACCCTCTTCCTCATGACAGCCTTGTGTGGCACCTATTTTAACTATGTAACACCTGAAGAATTAGGATCACACAGCTGGGTAAGTGGCGTCTTGGAAACTTCTACGAAGTTTCTAAAGTCCAGTGTCTATATCACCACCAGTGTGGTCTTTTCCTTCTCAGAGGAAGCAGGTAAGACCCATTCATTAAATCTAATATTATTTTCATGGACAAAATATATTAAGGCCACTGGGTTCAAAGAAATGTGTCTTATGGACTGTATGACTGTAAAAGTCAGAAGATCATGCATGGACTCCTGCTTGAGGCTCTTCACTGAAATTTCAGACCTGGTTCCTCGTATTTCCTGTCTGAAGAATGACATGTTATAAGTGAGATGAGATCAGAGAACAACCATGAGACAGTTTCTACATGTAAAAAGAGTTTCCAACCTGACAGTGTCATTGAGAATGATACAGCATATACAACGCTGAGTTGCACTGGTCCTCCAGTGCTGGCTGCCTTTGCCTTTGTCTCCACAGAGGGCATCGAGGAAGGGAGGAGGGGTGAGGAAGCTAACCTTTCCAAGAACATTTTTCACTCCAGTGGCCACATTGAGAATTTGGCGCATTCTCTTTCAATTGACCCTTAAAACAGCCTACTCATCCCTGAACTAAAGATGAATAAACAAAAAATGGATCTTTGTGCAAAATCACTTCCTTTGTAAGTAGCATAACCCATTCACTCTGGTGCCTTTCCCACAAAGATAGCAGTACCTCAGGGCTTTGACATTGTACAATGGAGACTTAGAATACCGATTCTGAAATATCAAGGGAAAGCTTGACTGGCTTTCAGATTTAATGGGCACCCAAGAGAGGTTGTCATAGCAGGTATTGAATTATTTGCCTTTCTTTCAAGGTCTCTCATAGAGCTCCACTATGGATTCCTAATTCATCATGAACCAAATCTGAAACTTTTGTGATATGTGGCAAAGTTGACATGGCCTCTGATACTATGGATAAAAGAAGAAAAGTTCGTTATATAGGCTGTCACGTTGTAATGCCACAACATAGAGACCCACTCTACCTATGACCTTAGAACAGTTATTAAAGGCTTGCAATTTTTCCCTTTTATTGAAAAAAGATTTTTTCTCATATAATATATTCTGATTATTCTTTCTCTTCAATCTCTCCCAGTTCCTCCCCTATTCACCTCCTATCCAGATCTTCCCCCTTTCTGTCTCTCATTAAAAAAACCAAAAGGTTTCTAAGAAATAACACTAAACTAAAATAAAATAAAGAACTGTCACATCAGACTAGGACATTACAGAAGAAAGAAAAACAGCACAAGAAAAAAGAGCAAAAAATGGATAGAAATGGAGAAACTCACTCATTTCCACACTCAGGGACCTCATAAAAACACAAAACTGGACATCCTAATATATGCACAAATTGCATACATATTTTAATATATTAAAAATTGAAAATATAAAAAATTAAGCCCTGATACAAAATTGTGAGACAAGGAAGCTCTAAAGATGCCACTAAGTTCATTCTCCGTTGCCAATCTACTGCTGGGAACTCTATCTACCCTAAAAAGTACTTTTCCCCAGTAAGACTCCCTTGGGAAGAATTAAATTTTCATTGGCAGGTAATTATCAATTGAAGATAGGTTCAGGGTAAGGAATGGGGACATGTGCAACCTATAACTTAAGGTATAGCTGAATTTTTGTATCTCCAACCTTTCTTTAGTGAACACTTCATCCCTATCCTGGCATTTCCTGACACTTTCAACCTAGAAAATTCTCTCTTCTATCATACAATCATGATGCTTCCTAAATCCTCCATGAATCTTTCCTAGTTCAAGTGGGATTGTGACCACTTAACTTCTTCCCATTTACCATAGTAACAAAAGTGCCGTTATAGGCTTCTAGTTATTTCTGTAATAACTACTCATTTGATTGAGCTTTACTGTGTCTCAGGTTCTTTTTCAAGGACTGAAATGGGTTTATTCATGTGATTCTCATGACAACCTTATGGCATACACTACCAAGTTTGTAGTGAAGAAAATTGAACAGTGAGAAGGCACAAAGTTTGTATGAGGAGATTATTATCTAAGAGAGAACTCTGGTCCTATCTACACCCCTGTTTTGAAAGTATCAAACATCTATCCATTGAATTTCTCTTCCATGTTATATTTATCTTATCATCCAAAGATCAGGTCTCCTTAGTAGTCCATATTCTCCACAACCTTCTTAATGCCCGTGTGTCATCAAGTCAATCAAGAAAAATACAAGGACTAATTCACGATTTTCATTATAATTTGTTAGAGTTTGGATCAATTTCTGTCCTGGCTGGATCTTGTCAATGACTTGACACAAACCTACACATATTTGGGAAGACAGAATGATAACTGAAAAAAATATGTCGATAAAAAGGCCTACAGCAAGTCTGTTAGGAATTTCCTTAATTAGTAATTTGTATGGATGGGCTCAGCTCACTGTGGATAATACTATCGTTTGGCTGTTGGTCATATCATAGGTTGTATTTGCGTTTAGGGATTTAATTTCATCCATATTGATACTTTCCTATTTGAAAACAAAGGCATTTTCATTGTTAAATTTGTTCTTGTTTTTTAAATGACAAATCATAGATACAAAGTCCAACATATACTGTCCCTCAGTGATTCTTCATTCTCCCCAGAACTGCATTATTTCCCCCAGGCTCGCTGAGCCTGTTCCAATTTAAAAAAAAAAAAATCAAATTAAGAATCAAAGGGAGAGGCAAAGCAAGAACAGGACAACTTGGAGTGTTTTGTGGTAAGCCCTCTCTTTTTCCCCTCCAACAGTGATCTCATGAGACTGAGTTGCAAGCCCTCTCCCAGAAGGATGATACTTATATTCTTTGCTAGGGAAATTACTCCCGCATAATGTGACCAAGCACATTACCTAAGGATTTAGAACTGTGGTTTCCACACTTTCCTCATGATATAAAGGCAAATTCTAATCAAGTTTTATGTTCGCAAAGTGGAAGGCAAATTCACTACTGAATGCAGCTGTGGGTGGGAAACAACAGTTCTGTTTAATGTTTTAAATTAGAAACGGGGCAGTAAGTTGGCACCTTAAAAAAAATGACATTTGAAGTCAGAGGGAAAAAAATTGCAATCTTCATTTTACCATGGAAATGGCTTAAGTTAATTAAAGGAAAAGATCAAAGTGGGGTCCAGCCATGCTGATGTCTGAGCCGCAGGAGCACCACCAGTCTTGTGAGTCAGAAGCGGAGAAGCTGATAAGGGCAAATAGTGCAGACCGCAAAAGCTGCAGAAGGAAGGGGATGTGGGGTGTCAAGGACAGGTGCCCAGGCCAAGCTTGACACTGAGGCCAGGGTTATGTATTTTTAAAAGAACTGGGATGTATTGACCCCTGGACATTTTATTAGAGTGTATATATGGTGAAGGAAGGTGACAACTAGACAAATTTCATGTCCTGTTGATTCGTGCGTTCTCTGTCCAGACTCTGAATGTCCATGGGAGAGCTATAATGTTAAATTATTTTTGTTTGTGTAATGAGACACTGTCTCATCACATTTTCTACCTTGACCAAAATAAAAAGGATGTAGTATTATAGGAATATTTTCTATCATTGAGATGGCTAAGGTAAATGACTGAAAAATCATATGTAATCAGAGTAAACACCAGGCAATTTGGCTTTTTATTGATGGGTTTCTAATCAGGTATCAAGTTCATAATTTTACACTCTTCTATTCACAATGATCTTGAAAAGATGACTAGATTGTGAAATTATCCTCTCCTGTGTCTGTTATTTTTCTGTTTCTAAAATAAAATACCGTGACCAAAACAACCTAGAAGGAAGAGTTTATTTTGGATTACAGTTCCAGAATGTTAGAGTCCATCATGGTAGAAAGGCATGGCAACCAACAGGGACAATGGCCAGAGCAGGAAGCTGAGAGGTCACATCCTCAGCCACAGACGTGAAGCACAGAGACAAATTAGAAGTAGAATAAGGTTCTATTCTCTAAACACAACCCAGGTTTTCAGAAGCCTGAGCCCATGGGGGGCTCAATCAAACCAACATACCCTGGACTGATTCTTTGCTCAGAACTACTTTCTTAAAAAACTTGATACTTCTAACAATCAATACTAGGGTGCAGTGTACGCCAGTCTACAGTGAAAGCTTGACAGTTATCTCCTGAGGCTGCGAGATGGACAAGTCTTCCCTCACCAGCAGCCTTGTTTGTTTCTTGTTTTATTTTATGTTTTCAAGAAGCAGCCAATGTCTCCCATGGGAGGGCTGTATGACATGAGGCAGCATAACAAACTGGCAAAGAGTATACTGGTTCCAGTTGCACAATTCGCATCCCAGACCTGCTATCAGGCTCAGTGAATGAGGCTCTTCATTTTTCCACTGAATTCTTTTTACCTGCAATTAGGCACAGTACCACTGAGAGTGGACATCCAAAGATCTGCTACTGAAACACATGGAAACGTTTATTCAATGACTGCCCAGCAGTGCTCAGAAATACTAGTCGCTAGAATTGTTGACACCCTAACAGACAGAATCCTAAACAATACTTCCTTGATGAAGACAGATTGACGTACAAGAAGAAGGAAACCTACTCATCAGCCCTATAATGAAGACAAAAAGGCAGGGCAACTATCTTCACCGAAGAATGGATACTGACCAGGACCCCTCTCTCTCTACAAAGGGTTTTAGGTTTTACATCTATAAGTAGAGTGCAAGAATCTGGGGAAGGTCTTAGGACCACAGCTATTATACTATGTTTTTATGCTAGGAAAACAATCATGGTTTCCATCATGAGAGGAACCGCTATTTAAATTTTAAGAGACTTTCTGGGTTCAGTAAAAAGAAGGTAAGTAAAACTCACACAAAACTCAACTCCACTTTTGAGGGATGAATTGCCCACAAAAGGACTTTAACTCTTCAAAGTCTGTTTCTTTGTTTATAAAAAATGGGCTAAACACCAACTCTGGAAAGAATGCCTTAATTAGCATGCAATGTGTCAAATGCCACCATGATAGTTTTGAACAAATTATATATTCACGGTTCTGCTCCCCACTAACACTGTTCCCCTTTTGTACCCTCTTCTTCAGATGCCTTTCCACACCCCATCCTCCCTCCTCATCAAATATTCCACTCTCTTCCTCTCCTCTATCTCTTTCTATATTTTAAGATTTTACATATATATATATGCAAATACATTATAGGCTATGAGGGAGCAACATATGAATTAGAACCTGTCTGTCTGTCTGTCTGCTTAATTGTTTTTGTTTTTGTCTTTCTGCAATTCCAGGAAAGTTAAAGAATACAAGCAAACTTACCAGCTAGACTCTGAAAATATTTAACAAAGGTAGAACCTCTTATTGATTTAATAACTTTACTTTAAATTCCAATATGAAAGAGTTACAGAGCCTGTGCCTGGGGCTGACCCTTTGCCACAGCTCTCTGTTCCCAGGTCTGCTGGGAGAAAGCTAGATTCTCAGAAGTGCTGATAATTCTGAGAGCACAGGTGAGAGCACCCCTTCTGCTCACAGTTTTGGCCCAAGAGGAACCTGCCTGGAGCCCTCTGGACACAGGAACCCAGGAGCAATCTGGGACAGGATCCTTCCGATTTTCACCTGTGCCCAGAGCTGACCCTGTGACATAGCTCTCTGTACCCAGATCCCACCCAGAGAAAGCTGGTCTCCAAGAATGCTGACACACCAAGAGCAGAGGTAAGACCACCACTTCTGCTACAAGGGACCCACCTGCCATTGGTGCCCAATAAGGCCATCCTCTGCTACATATGCAGCTGGAGTCGTGGGTCAGTCCATGTGTACTCTTTGGATGGTGGTTTAGTCCCTGGGAACTCGGGTTGGTATTGGTGTTTTTGTGGGGTTGCCAACCCCTTCAGCTCCTTCAATCCTTTCTCTAAGTCCTCCAATGGGGACCCCATGCTCAGTTCAATGGTTGGCCTTAAGTATTGGCCTCTGTATTTGTCACGCTCTGGCTGCGCCTCTCAGGAGACAGCTATATCAGGCTCCTCTCAGCATGTACTTCTTGCATTAGAACCTTTTGTTTTAACACCTTGGAGGTCTCAAGCACAGCAAATCACAACGAAGAACAAATTTCAGTTGCTCTTCTTCTATGTTCATGGGGAAATCAAACTGCACACTAGGTTGTTGTTAAGAACAGAGGATAGGTAATAGAACTCAAAAGAGAAAACTTAAGGGCTTGGCCAGATTTCTGAAACAAAACGACTGAGACTGTATTCTCCTGTGATGGTGGCTCAGAGACACCAGGTACACTCACTCCACACCTCATGGGAGGAAATGGAAAGGAATACTTCATCTTCTGTGAAAAGTTACATAAACTTGCTTTTGAAAGCATTAGTTCTTTTTCTTCCAATTCTTGCATTTCTGCTAAAACTGTAACTTACAATAAGTAACATCTGATCAGTCAGAACATTGAGAACACTTAAGTCTCATTCCTGTAACATCAGGATGAACTCAAAGAAGCAAAACACATTCAAATCTTATCACCTAGTGGCATGATTTACTGTCAACCTGACAAAATCCAGAATCATTTGGGAAATAGTTCTGGGTGTGCCTCTGGGGGTTACCTCCTTTGCGTTCATTAATGTGGGAAGATCTATCATAAACAGTGGGATCACTGTTTGGTTGGGATGCTAGATTGTTTGAGAGGAGTAAGGGAGCTTCTCAGGAGCATAGATTCAATCCTCTGTGCTCCTGATTGTGGCTGGGATGTGTGGTAAGCGGCTTCAAGCTCCTGCACCCTTGACCTCTCCACCTTGATTGGCAGTACACTTAAACTGTACCCCTTAGTTTGCATGTGGCATGGTATTTTACCATATCAGTAGGACAAGAAACTAAGCCAAAGCTTTTCCATGAATAAAGTAGTCACGTTGGTGAATGTGTTATTGCATTCTTTATTTGATTAGTTCTTTTATTCCTTTTATCTTTCCTCCTCTGATGCCACTCACACAAACCAGAAGTATCCACTGTAAATGGAGAATCTAGTTCTCTAGGTCCTAAACAACTCACAGTTTAACTAACGGTCTATAGATAAATGGTCTGTGCGTGGAAGTTTGGGATTCTTGCTCTGTATTACAAATTCAATGTCACGTGAAGCCTTAAGTAAATCAAAGAATTGAAGCCATTGTTCTGGACACTTTATGCAAATGCAAAAAGAGATCATAAATTGGTGGTCTTGAAGCTGTCATAGAGTGCACCTTGGATATTGTCTACTTAAATGAACATCTAATCTCTGGGTGGTGTTTCCCCATTCTCTAAAAGCAGAAGGCTGACAAGTCCCAAATGGTTTAGGTGTTCTGGATGGTTGACTCAGCTCTGTTTTGCTGTAGTTCAATTTGCATTTTAATGAGACTATTACATTTAGATTTTTAGAAAAAGATGTTTCTGCAAACCTCTCTAGAGGAAAGGGAATCACTCTGTTACTTACATTTTGGTTCTGAATATACAAATTAACCTCAAATTTCAGGTTTAATGGTATTCACATAAATGAAACAGCAACATGAGTGAAGTTTTCCCTACCCATGATCCAAAGTGATAAATAATCTCTGGCTTGTGCAACTCCCTTGATGACTGAGTCTGCTCCTTCATGCGAAAATAACTGAAAGCAGATGAGCCGCATCTGGCTTTAGGTTTCGGGAAGGATATTTCAAGCAACTCAGAGTGCAAGCAGGGGACTGCAGCATTGAGTGAGCATAGCTGTAAATTAGAGAGAATCTGCATGTCAAATGAAGACATTTTTACACAAAATAAGATATGGGCTTTCTTTCAATAGCTCACAGGAAGGATATAGCAGCACTATCATGGCACTAATCCATGCTTCTTCATTGGAAACCAAGGAAGAGTCAACAACCAAATACCTACTAGTCCTTAGCTGTGAACAAGGTATTGTGTTTGTTCTGTTCATGGCTCCTTATGACCTACAATTGTAAATGCAGGATTTCCATCACACTGTTGACTTCTCTTTTCTCTCCCTGCTTCAGTTTAGGATTCTGAGATGCAGTTTGCATAAAATAGACAGTAAAGATGTTATATTATTATGCTTTGGAAAATGTTCAGAGATAGCAGAGGATGGTTTCATTTTGTAAAAATCTCTCTTTGTAGAGAATAAAGGGGAAAAACATCGCCAGGAGAGGCCGAGAATCTGGAATCTCTCCCCATTCTGCCCATGGATATAAAACTCCAAGTGCTCTTGCGGGAGGGGGCAAGAAAGGTGGTGGGCAGAAAACAAAGGAGAGAAGTTGGAAGGACAGGACCACACATGACCAGTCACCTTATGAAATGCTAAACTTTTTCATTGCAGAGAGGAAATACTCGGTAAAATTAACAGAGGGGAGAAATGGTTTACTTTGGCTCACAGTTCAAGGGTACAATCCATCATGGTAGAGAAGTCATGATGGCAGGCAGAAGTAGTTGATCACATTGCATCTGGAGTCAGGAAGCAGAAGGAAATGGATGCTGCTGCCTGGCTCCTTTTCTCCTCTTTATTTAGTGGAGGACCTCTAACTCATGCAATATGGTTGTCTGCATTAAGACTGTGTCCTCCTACACCTCAGGTAACCTCATCTAGAAAGTCCCTCACAGACATGTCCAGAGATTTGTTCCCAGGGTGATCCTAAACCATGTCACTTGAATCAACCTTCAGAGAAACAGACAAGTGAAAAAAGAAGAAAAAAAAAAGGTTGCATACTTAAGTAGTCGTGTGTGCATATTTGCAAATGCAGTGTTTTGTTTGTGAACATGGGTGGGATAAACTTTTTCGAGGTGCCATCACCTTATTTTGCAGCCAGCATTGAGTGGTCTGTGCTGTGAGTCTTGGGGATACTCCGTGCATGGCTCTGCCTCTTTTCTGCTGCTCTCAGGGACTAGGCCTCAGTTTTCTCTTGTAGACTTTCTATGGGCTAGCCCATGCTGGGGTGGAGAAAGGGGGAGAGGTCTGAGTAAAGGCTGATTTGAAGCCCCCCCCAAAAAAAAACCAAAAAAAAAAAAACTTTTTCCTAATATTAAGGGCCAAACCACAGGATTACACAACTAGTTGGAAAGGCAAAATATAAAGTTCATCATTAATCTAAATTATGCTACTGGATGACTTCACACTATTTTAAAATATAAACATGATCTGAAGTTTCAAAAATGAGATGCAGAATGTATTGTTTTGGTTTATTTTAGAGCACTTTAAATAGATCACTAGAAATGTACATAAAGATTTCCTGTATTGCAGACCCAGACCTAGCCCAGAGTATCCTTATAATTCTGAAGCAGAACTTTCAGGAGGGCTACCATCAAGATCAATAGGCTGCATTCAAGCACAGGTCACATGGATAGACCATTCTGAAGAACCATGCATTGCTCCCATTTGTCAGACATTGACATAAACATATTCTCAAGTAGTCATTGTCTTAATTAAAATGGCTAGCCTGAATAATATCCAGTGTGTCACCTCTCAAAATGATGAGCTAATAACTGAATATCTTGCTTTAGCCAAGTACTGCCTTTCTCTCTTAGGGTAAATCACAGAGCCACAATGAGTCTGTTATCCTTGTCTGTTTTCCAGTGTATATCTCACACAGGATCCCAAGCCCTATATTATGATGTCTACATTATAATTCCTCCATGTGAATGTCAAATAAATGTGATACATACATCCACATCACTAACTTCTGTATGTGAATAATTCAGCAAAAACCAATTCAGAAAGGGGAGAGAACTTTGGAGATGTTTCAGAGCGCAGTTCTGTCCACAATGACTGAGGTTTCTCACATCTTCCATTGTTCTCTTATCATGAAGGAGACAAGAAGCAACCAATAAGACCAGCTGCATACAATGGGTACCTTGAGACCTTGGAGGGCTGCAATCCCCTCTCCCGCCAGTGTCCTGGAACTAATCCAGTGCAGTTATTCCTCCTGAGATCTGGCTTTAGCTTCTGGTGGGCCAGCGGAGAAGTAGGTACTGAGTTACGAGGCATGTCCGGCCTTCACAACTGTCCCTCCTTTGTTCTAGTAAAATACTGTGCCATCTCTGTTCCTATCTCTGTGTCCCAACTGTGAGCCCAGGCTTAGTGTGAAGCACTATTTGCAGGTTTAAAGTAAGTGTGCAAACACATTTATATACTGGAAGAATGTGATTTTTCAGAGGAGGGTGACAGGGCTCAGCAAGACATTTGAATACACACTGAAGAGTGTGCCGTGTAAGTGCATACTTAATCGGCTGCAAGTTCTTAAGTCCCATTTGAAAAACAGTGAACTAGACTGTTGTGGGGAGGGCGACAATGGGGGGAGGGTTGGGAGGGGAACACCCATAAGGAAGGGGAGGGGGGAGGGGGATGTTTGCCCGGAAACCGGGAAAGGGAATAACACTCGAAATGTATATAAGAAATACTCAATAAAAAAAAAGAAAGAAAGAAAAATAAAAAAGAAAAACAAGCTTACTACCCTAGAAGGACATCTGACAGCAGCTCAGAATAAAGCCCTTCAAACTCTCCTCCTGACCCTCCAGCAGGGCTGACGGGGTCATCTGTGCTTTCAGTCTTTAATTTCTATGAGATCCCTGAACTTGAGCTGATTTAAGCATAAGCCTGGTGATGTTTAGAGAAAGGCATTCTGGGAGTGACAAACTCAGAGACACTTCCTCCAACTCCACAGACTGGAACAGTTCTCCAAGCTGCACCACAGTTGTGAGAATACTGACCACCATAGCGAGGCTGTAAATCAGACTGATTGCATTCTTCAAGCACCACTAAACTCAAAATGGTCTGTTTCTGTACTGTTCTGGAGGCATTAGTAACCTCCAAAGCTAGCTAGCCTAGGCCCATTTGAGATGCATCACAATCCATTTTGTATCCTTTTAACTCACCCCTATAGGTTGACATTTCCTATGAGGAGATGAAGAAGCTGCATGCCAAATATTGATATCTATCACATTTAGGCCTCAGACTTGTGTCAACCATGATTACTGATAGCCTCCAATGTTCAGGAAATAGCAGAGTAAATCTGAGATTCAATAGCTCCATGGGCATCTCAGGCTTTCCACTGTCTCCATGAATAGCTTTCAGGAGAATTCGCAGTCACTAGGTATAGAAACTTAAAAATAAATAAACAGGCTTTGGTGTGAGGGCATAATTTGAGTTCTTCATTCTGGGTTAAAATGTGTAAGCATCTCTAAATTTCTTAGAAATGTGTACACTCATAGTCCCAGCAATTTTCTTCCCATGGACACACCAAGAAATTAATCAAAGGCATCATTATAAGAATTCTTATTTTAAATTATCTATGACAACAAAACCCCAGAGACAAACTAAATATTCTCAAATTGGGATTTCTGACCTCGCTATTTAACTCATGGTAAGAGAGAAATCAAAAACCACCTCCACCCAAAAATTTTAGGAAAAAAATATACTTAGCAGTTTTTCAATGTTTTACCTGAGCTGGCAAGAAATCTGGGAATTACAGGCCAATGAGAATGGTCTCAGAAGCTCCACCTGGAAGACAGCTTTCACTGTTTGGAAAGCTCCCTTTATAGACCTTATCAGTGACAGCCTTACTAACCCAGACTGGGGAGCACCCCAGAACTCCTGTATCCTCCTCTCCACACCCCAACCTAAGGCTGGCACTCTAGAAGGTTACATTTTCAGAGTCATGATGGATGAAAACAATATCTGTTCCCAGAGGGAAGCACAGGAAAAAATTGCCTCTTTTGACTTTGCTCCTGGGGAAACAGAATGAAACCTGGGGGTGGAAAACACAGCCTGGCTTCACTGTGTGTAAAGTGACTACACAACCCTCCCATCTGTGTAGGCTATAGGCTGGCCTCAAGCTAAGCAGTTCATTTTACGCAACACTGAGTGATGGAGCCTCAAGTCCTGGACTTAACAAACACATACCAGCCATCTACTAGAGCAGGGGAGGCATTCACTTGTATTTCTTTGTATAGAAAAGTTATAATTGTAAGAAAATTATATAAAAAATTTAAAAGATAGATGATAGGACACACCTGCGGATCCCGGCCCGCAGCAGCTCTCTGCTCCCAAACCCCGTGGGAGAGAGACCTCACCGCCTGGTCAGGTGGGCACTCCTGAGGCTGCAGAGCGGAGGAGACCACCAACACTGCCCACCCCTGCCCACATCCCTGGCCTAAGAGGCAACTGTATAAGGCCTCTGGGTTCCCGTAGGGGAGGGCCCAGGAGCGGCAGGACCCCTGCGCCTGAGACACTGCCGGAACCTGAAGGAAACAGACCGGATAAACAGTTCTCTGCACCCAAATCCCGTGGGAGGGAGAGCTAAATCTACAGAGAGGCAGACACGCCTGGGAAACCAGAAGAGACTGCACTCTGCTCACATCCAGACGCCAGAGGAAAACACCAAACGCCATCTGGAACCCTGGTGCACGGAGGCTCCCGGAAAGAGCAGCGCAGAGCTTCTCGGTTGTTGCCGCCGCGGAGAGGACTTAGGCAGTAACCCACGAGCACACTTGAGCCTCGGAACCTCAGGTAGGACCAACTTTTCCCCTGCAAGTGACCTGCCTAGTGAACTCAAGACACAGGCCCACAGGAAGAGCTGAAGACCTGTAGAGAGGAAAAACTACACGCCCAAAAGCAGAACACTCTGTCCCCATAACTGGCTGAAAGAAAACAGGAAAACAGGTCTACAGCACTCCTGACACACAGGCTTATAGGACAGTCTAGCCACTGTCAGAAATAGCAGAACAAAGTAACACTAGAGATAATCTGATGGCGGGAGGCAAGCGCAGGAACCCAAGCAACAGAAACCAAGACTACATGGCATCATCGGAGCCCAATTCTCCCACCAAAATAAACATGCAATAGCCAAACACACCAGAAAAGCAAGATCTAGTTTCAAAATCATATTTGATCATGATGCTGGAGGACTTCAAGAAAGACGTGAAGAACTCCCTTAGAGAAACACAGGAAAACATTAATAAACAAGTAGAAGCCTACAGAGAGGAATCGCAAAAATTCCTGAAAGAATTCCAGGAAAACATAAATAAACAAGTAGAAGCACATAGAGAGGAGTCACAAAAATCCCTGAAAGAATTCCAGGAAAACACAATCAAACAGTTGAAGGAATTAAAAGTGGAAATAGAAGCAATCAAGAAAGAACACATGGAAACAACCCTGGATATAGAAAACCGAAAGAAGAGACAAGGAGCTGTAGATACAAGCTTCACCAACCGAATATACGAGATGGAAGTGAGAATCTCAGGAGCAGAAGATTCCATAGAAATCATCGACTCAACGGTCAAAGATAATGTAAAGCAGAAAAAGCTACTGGTCCAAAACATACAGGAAATCCAGGACTCAATGAGAAGATCAAACCTAAGGATAATAGGTATAGAAGAGAGTGAAGACTCCCAGCTCAAAGGACCAGTAAATATCTTCAACAAAATCATAGAAGAAAACTTCCCTAACCTAAAAAAAGAGATACCCATAGGCATACAAGAAGCCTACAGAACTCCAAATAGATTGGACCAGAAAAGAAACTCCTCCCGTCACATAATTGTCAAAACACCAAACGCACAAAATGAAGAAAGAATATTAAAAGCAGTAAGGGAAATAGGTCAAGTAACATATAAAGGCAGACCTATCAGAATCACACCAGACTTTTCACCAGAAACTATGAAGGCCAGAAGATCCTGGACAGATGTCATACAGACCCTAAGAGAACACAAGTGCCAGCCCAGGTTACTGTATCCTGCAAAACTCTCAATTAACATAGATGGAGAAACCAAGATATTCCATGACAAAACCAAATTTACACAATATCTTTCTACAAATCCAGCACTACAAAGGAGAATAAAGGGTAAAGCCCAACATAAGGAAGCAAGCTATACGCTAGAAGAAGCAAGAAACTAATCGTCTTGGCAACAAAACAAAGAGAAGAAAAGCACACAAACATAACCTCATATCCAAATATGAATATAACATGAAGCAATAATCACTATTCCTTAAATCTCTCAACATCAATGGCCTCAACTCCCCAATAAAAAGACATAGATTAACAAACTAGATACACAACGAGATCCCTGCATTCTGCTGCCTACAGGAAACACACCTCAGAGACAAAGACAGACACTACCTCAGAGTGAAAGGCTGGAAAACAACTTTCCAAGCAAATGGTCAGAAGAAGCAAGCTGGAGTAGCCATTCAAATATCAAATAAAATCAATTTTCAATTAAAAGTCATCAAAAAAGATAAGGAAGGACACTTCAAATTCATCAAAGGAAAAATCCACCAAGATGAACTCTCAATCCTAAATATCTATGCCCCAAATACAAGGGCACCTACATACTTAAAAGAAACCTTACTAAAGCTCAAAACACACATTGCACCTCACACAATAATAGTGGGACATTTCAACACACCACTCTCATCAATGGACAGATCATGGAAACAGAAATTACACAGAGACGTGGACAGACTAAGAGAAGTCATGAGCCAAATGGACTTAACAGATATTTATAAAACATTCTGTCCTAAAGCAAAAGGATATACCTTCTTCTCAGCTCCACATGGTACTTTCTCCAAAATTGACCATATAATTGGTCAAAAAACGGGACTCAACAGGTACAGAAAGATAGAAATAATCCCATGCGTGCTATCAGACCACCACGGCCTAAAACTGGTCTTCAATAACAATAAGGGAAGAATGCCCACATATACGTGGAAATTGAACAATGCTCTACTCAATGATAACCTAGTCAAGGAAGAAATAAAGAAAGAAATTAAAAACTTTTTAGAATTTAATGAAAATGAAGGTACAACATACCCAAACTTATGGGACACAATGAAAGCTGTGCTAAGAGGAAAACTCATAGCGCTGTGTGCCTGCAGAAAGCAACAGGAAAGAGCATATGTCAGCAGCTTGACAGCACACCTAAAAGCTCTAGAGCAAAAAGAAGCAAATACACCCAGGAGGAGTAGAAGGCAGGAAATAATCAAACTCAGAGCTGAAATCAACCAAGTAGAAACAAAAAGGCCCATAGAAAGAATCAACAGAACCAAAAGTTGGTTCTTTGAGAAAATCAACAAGATAGATAAACCCTTAGCCAGACTAACGAGAGGACACAGAGAGTGCGTCCAAATTAACAAAATCAGAAATAAAAAGGGAGACATAACTACAGATTCGGAGAAAATTCAAAAAATCATCACATCTTACTATAAAAGCCTATATTCAACAAAACTTGAAAATCTACAGGAAATGGACAATTTCCTAGACAAATACCAGGTACCAAAGTTAAATCAGGAACAGATAAACCAGTTAAACAACCCCATAACTCCTAAGGAAATAGAAGCAGTCATTACAGGTCTCCCAACCAAAAAGAGCCCAGGTCCAGACGGGTTTAGTGCAGAATTCTATCAAACCTTCATAGAAGACCTCATACCAATATTATCCAAACTATTCCACAAAATTGAAACAGACCGATCACTCCTGAATTCCTTCTATGAAGCCACAATTACTCTTATACCTAAACCACACAAAGACCCAACAAAGAAAGAGAACTTCAGACCAATTTTCTTTATGAATATCGACGCAAAAATACTCATTAAAATTCTGGCAAACCGAATCCAAGAGCACATCAAAACAATCATCCACCATGATCAAGTAGGCTTCATCCCAGGCATGCAGGGATGGTTTAATATATGGAAAACCATCAATGTGATCCATTATATAAACAAACTGAAAGAAAAAAACCACATGATCATTTCATTAGATGCTGAGAAAGCATTTGACAAAATTCAACACCCCTTCATGATAAAAGTCCTGGAAAGAATAGGACTTCAAGGCCCATACCTGAACATAGTAAAAGCCATATACAGCAAACCAGTTGCTAACATTAAACTAAATGGAGAGAAACTTGAAGCAACCCCACTAAAATCAGGGACTA